>NC_091294.1:8711818-8814318 GCF_038502225.1 Cherax quadricarinatus | reverse complement strand
GAATTGACAAGGTGGACAAAGACACGATGTCCCAGAGATTGGACACACTAACAAGGGGACACAGTTGGAAGTTGAAGACACAGATGAATCACAGGGATGTTAGGAAGTATTTCTTCAGCCACAGAGTAGTCAGTAAGTGGAATAGTTTGGGAAGCGATGTAGTGGAGGCAGGATCCATACATACCTTTAAGCAGAGGTATGATAAAGCTCACGGTTCAGAAAGAGTGACCTAGTAGCGATCAGACTAGTCACATACAACAGTCGTACATAACAGCCACACACAACAGTCACACACAACAGTCACACACAACAGTCACACATAACAGTCACACATAACAGTCACACACAACAGTCACACACAACAGTCACACACAGTCACACACAACAGTCACACACAACAGTCACACACAACAGTCACACACAACAGTCACGCACAACAGTCACACACATCAGTCACACACAACAGTCACGCACAACAGTCACACAAAACAGTCACACACAACAGTCACACAAAACAGCCGCACACAACAGTCACACACAACAGTCACACACAACAGTCACACACAACAGTCATAACAGTCACACACAACAGTCACACACAATTGTCACGCACAACAGTCACACACAACAGTCACACACAACAGTCACAACAGTCACAACAGTCACACACAACAGTCACACACAACAGTCACACACAACAGTCACACACAACAGTCACACACAACAGTCACACACAACATTCACACACAACAGTCACACACAACAGTCACGCACAACAGTCACATACAACAGTCGTACATAACAGTCACACACAACTGTCACGCACAACAGTCACACACAACAGTCACGCGCAACAGTCACAACAGTCACACACAACAGTCACAACAGTCACACACAACAGTCACGCACAACAGTCACACACAACAGTCACATACAACAGTCACACACAACAGTCACGCACAACAGTCACATACAACAGTCGTACATAACAGTCACACACAACAGTCACACACAACAGTCACACACAACAGTCATCACGCACAACAGTCACATACAACAGTCGTACATAACAGTCACACACAACAGTCACACACAACAGTCACATACAACAGTCACGCACAACAGTCACATACAACAGTCGTACATAACAGCCACACACAACAGTCACACACAACAGTCACACACAACAGTCACACATAACAGTCACACATAACAGTCACACACAACAGTCACACACAACAGTCACACACAACAATCACACACAACAGTCACACACAACAGTCACATACAACAGTCACACACAACAGTCACGCACAACAGTCATATGCAACAGTCGTACATAACAGTCACACACAACAGTCACACATAACAGACACACACAACAGTCACACACAATATTCACACAAAACAGTCACTAACAACAGTCACCCACAACAGTCACAGCAGTCACACACAACAGTCACACACAACAGTCACAACAGTCACACACAACAGTCACACACAACAGTCACACGCAACAGTCACACACAACAGTCACACAAAACAGTCACACACAACAGTCACGCACAACAGTCACACACATCAGTCACACACAACAGTCACGCACAACAGTCACACACAACAGTCACACACAACAGTCACACACAACAGCCACACACAACAGTCACACACAACAGTCACACACAACAGTCACACACAACAGTCATAACAGTCACACACAACAGTCACACACAACAGTCACACACAACAGTCACAACAGTCACACACAACAGTCACACACAACAGTCACACACAACAGTCACACACAACAGTCACAACAGTTACACACAACAGTCACACACAACAATCACACACAACAGTCACACACAACAGTCAAAACAGTCACACACAACAGTCACACACAACAGTCACACACAACAGTCACACACAACAGTCACACACAACAATCACACACAACAGTCACACACAACAGTCACACACAACAGTCATAACAGTCACACACAACAGTCACACACAACAGTCACACACAACAGTCACAACAGTCACACACAACAGTCACACACAACAGTCACACACAACAGTCACACACAACAGTCACACACAACAGTCACAACAGTTACACACAACAGTCACACACAACAATCACACACAACAGTCACACACAACAGTCAAAACAGTCACACACAACAGTCACACACAACAGTCACACACAACAGTCACACACAACAGTCACACACAACAGTCACACACAACAATCACACACAACAGTCACACACAACAGTCACACACAACAGTCACACACAACAATCACACACAACAGTCACACACAACAGTCACACACAACAGTCACACACAACAGTCACACACAACAGTCACAACAGTCACACACAACAGTCACAACAGTCACACACAACAGTCACACACAACAGTCACACTCAACAGTCACACACAACAATCACACACAACAGTCACACACAACAGTCACAACAGTCACACACAACAGTCACAACAGTCACACACAACAGTCACACACAACAGTCACACACAACAGTCACACACAACAGTCACACACAACAATCACACACAACAGTCACAACAGTCACACACAACAGTCACAACAGTCACACACAACAATCACACACAACAGTCACACACAACAGTCACACACAACAATCACACACAACAGTCACACACAACAGTCACACACAACAATCACACACAACAGTCAAAACAGTCACACACAACAGTCACAACAGTCACACACAACAATCACACACAACAGTCACACACAACAGTCACACACAACAGTCACAACAGTCACACACAACAGTCACACACAACAGTCACACACAACAGTCACACACAACAGTCACACACCAGCTATCAAACTTCCCCACCTCACATCCCGTCCTCCGTCTCTCCTCCTCTCCAGCGTCTCATGATCTCCTCCCCTCCAGCGTCTCATGATCTCCTCCTCTCCAGCGTCTCATGATCTCCTCCCCTCCAGCGTCTCATGATCTCCTCCTCTCCAGCGTCTCATGATCTCCTCCCCTCCAGCGTCTCATGATCTCCTCCTCTCCAGCGTCTCATGATCTCCTCCCCTCCAGCGTCTCATGATCTCCTCCTCTCCAGCGTCTCATGATCTCCTCCCCTCCAGCGTCTCATGATCTCCTCCCCTCCAGCGTCTCATGATCTCCTCCTCTCCAGCGTCTCATGATCTCCTCCCCTCCAGCGTCTCATGATCTCCTCCACTCCAGCGTCTCATGATCTCCTCCTCTCCAGCGTCTCATGATCTCCTCCCCTCCAGCGTCTCATGATCTCCTCCCCTCCAGCGTCTCATGATCTCCTCCTCTCCAGCGTCTCATGATCTCCTTCCCCTCTTCCTTCCCCATCCTTCCCCTCTTCCTTCCCCATCCTTCCCTTCTCTCAACACTATCCCTTTCAGTATTATTATTATAATTAAAAAGAAGTGCTAAACCTACAAGGGTTCTAACCTCGTTCATCCTCTCGGCCTCCAGACAACCTGAACATTTCTCCCTTCCTCTCCACCCCCTCCCCCTCCACCACCGCCCACCCCCTCCCCTCCACCACCGCCCTCACCCTCCCCTCCACCACCGCCCACACCCTCCCCTCCACCACCGCCCACCCGCTCCCCTCCACCACCACCCACACCCTCCCCTCCACCACCGCCCACACCCTCCCCTCCACCACCGCCCACCCCCTCCCCTCCACCACCGCCCACCCCGTCCCCTCCACCACCGCCCACCCCCTCCCCTCCACCACCGCCCACCCCGTCCCCTCCACCACCGCCCACCCCCTCCACTCCACCACCGCCCACCCCCTCCCCTCCACCACCGCCCTCCCCCTCCCCTCCACCACCGCCCACCCCCTCCCCTCCACCACCGCCCACCCCCTCCCCTCCACCACCGCCCTCCCCCTCCCCTCCACCACCGCCCACCCCCTCCCCTCCACCACCGCCCTCCCCCTCCCCTCCACCACCGCCCACCCCCTCCCCTCCACCACCGCCCACCCCGTCCCCTCCACCACCGCCCACCCCCTCCCCTCCTCCACCGCCCACACCCTCCCCTCCACCACCGCCCACCCCCTCCCCTCCACCACCGCCCACCCCCTCCCCTCCACCACCGCCCACCCCGTCCCCTCCACCACCGCCCACCCCCTCCCCTCCACCACCGCCCACACCCCGTCCCCTCCACCACCGCCCACCCCCTCCCCTCCACCACCGCCCACCCCCTCCCCTCCTCCACCGCCCACACCCTCCCCTCCACCACCGCCCACCCCCTCCCCACCACCACCGCTCACACCCTCCCCTCCCCCACCGCCCACCCCCTCCCCTCCACCACCGCCCACCCCCTCCCCTCCACCACCGCTCACACCCTCCCCTCCACCACCGCCCACTTTCTCCCCTCCACCACCGCCCACCCCCTCCCCTCCACCACCGCCCACCCCCTCCCCTCCACCACCGCCCAAACCCTCCCCTCCACCACCGCCCACCCCCTCCCCTCCACCACCGCTCACACCCTCCCCTCCACCACCGCCCACCCCCTCCTCTCCACCACCGCCCAACCCCTCCCCTCCACCATCGCCCTCCCCCTCCCCTCCTCCACCGCCCACACCCTCCCTTCCACCACCGCCCACCCCCTCCCCTCCACCACAGCCCACCCCCTCCCCTCCACCACCGCCCACACCCTCCCCTCCACCACCGCCCACACCCTCCTCTCCACCACCGCCCACACCCTCCCCTCCACCACCGCCCTCCCCCTCCCCTCCTCCACCGCCCACGCCCTCCCTTCCACCACCGCCCACCCCCTCCCCTCCACCACCGCCCACACCCTCCCCTCCACCACCGCCCACCCCCTCCCCTCCCCCACCGCCCACACCCTCCCCTCCACCACCGCCCACACCCTCCCCTCCACAACCGCCCACCCCCTCCCCTCCACCACCGCCCACACCCTCCCCTCCACCACCGCCCACACCCTCCCCTCCACCACCGCCCACCCCCTCCCCTCCACCACCGCCCACCCCCTCCCCTCCACCACCGCCCACCCCCTCCCCTCCACCACCGCCCACACCCTCCCCTCCACCACCGCCCACACCCTCCCCTCCACCACCGCCCACACCCTCCCCTCCACCACCGCCCACCCCCTCCCCTCCACCACCGCCCACACCCACCCTTCCCCCACCGCCCCCCCTCCCCTCCACCACCGCCCACCCCCCCTCACAAACATTGTGCTAACAATTCAATCTCTCTCTACTGAGGTAAATTTTACGGTCCTTTGATAATTGGTAAATTAAGTCGTGTTTACTTTGCGGTCAATAAATGTGCTAATTGCGTCTTGTTTGTCTTTAATTTTATTCTGGAGCTGCAATGTTTGTTTGGCTTAACTGACGTTTGTTTTGTTTGTGCGCCTGTTTTTGTTTACTATTATGCAATGAGGAGTCCAAACACACACACACACACAACCACACACACTACCACTAAACTAAGGTTTCACAAACCACTTTCGTGACATGTTTTCAAGGAGTCTCTGGTGTGTACTCACCTATTTGTACTCACCTATTTGTGGTTGCAGGGGTCGAGTCTTAGCTCCTGGCCCCGCCTCTTCACCGGTTGCTACTGGGCCCTCTCTCTCCCCGCTCCATGAGCTTTATCAAACCTCGTCTTAAAACTGTGTATGGTTCCTGCCTCCACTACGTCATTTTCTAGGCTATTCCACTGCCTTACAACTCTATGACTGAAGAAATACTTCCTAATATCTCTCTGACTCATTTGTGTCTTCAACTTCCAATTGTGGCCTCTTGTTTCTGTGTCCCTTCTCTGGAACATCCTGTCTTTGTCCACCTTGTCTATTCCACGCAGTATTTTATATGTCGTTATCATGTCTCCCCTGACCCTCCTGTCCTCCAGAGTCGTCAGGCCGATTTCCCTTAATCTTTCTTCATAGGACATTCCCCTTAGCTCTGGAACTAACCTTGTGGCAAACCTTTGTACTTTCTCTAGTTTCTTGACGTGCTTTATCAAGGGCGGGTTCCAAACAGGTGCTGCATACTCCAGTATGGGCCTGACATGCACGGTGTGCAGTGTCTTGAACGATTCCTTACTAAGGTATCGGAATGCTGTTCTCAGGTTTGCCAGGCGCCCATATGCTGCAGCAGTTATCTGATTGATGTGTGCTTCCGGAGACATGCTCGGTGTTATACTCACCCCAAGACCTTTCTCCTTGAGTGAGGTTTGCAGTCTTTGGCCACCTAGCCTATACTCTGTCTGTGGTCTTCTGTGCCATTCCCCTATCTTCATGACTTTGCATTTGGCAGGATTAAATTCGAGAAGCCATTTGCTGGACCAGGTGTCCAGTCTGTCCAGGTCTCTTTGAAGTCCTGCCTGGTCCTCATCAGATTTAATTCTCCTCATTAACTTCACATCATCTGCAAACAGGGACACTTCTGAGTCTAACCCTTCCATCATGTCGTTCACATATACCAAAAATAGCACTGGTCCTAGGACCGACCCCTGTGGGACCCCGCTCGTCACAGGTGCCCACTGTGATACATCATTACGTACCATGACTCGTTGTTGCCTCCCTGTCAGGTATTCTCTGATCCATTGCAGTGCCCTTCCTGTTATATGCGCTTGATGCTCTAGCTTCTGCACTAATCTCTTGTGAGGAACTGTGTCAAAGGCCTTCTTGCAGTCCAAGAAGATGCAATCAACCCACCCCTCTCTCTCGTGTCTTACTTCTGTTATTTTATCATAAAACTCCAGAAGGTTTGTGACACAGGATTTGCCTTCCGTGAATCCGTGCTGGTTGGCATTTATACTCTTGTTCCGTTCCAGGTGCTCCACCACTCTCCTCCTGATAATCTTCTCCATAATTTTGCATACTCTACACGTCAATGACACAGGTCTATAGCTTAGTGCCTCTTTTCTGTCTCCTTTTTTAAAAATGAGAACTACATTTGCCATCTTCCATACCTCAGGTAGTTGCCCAGTTTCCAGGGACGTGTTGAAGATTGTTGTAAGTGGCACGCACAACATATCTGCTCCCTCTCTAAGGACCCATGGGTGTGTGTGTGTGTGTGTGTTTGTGTGTGTGTGTGTGTGTGTTTGTGTGTGTGTTTGTGTGTGTGTGTGTGTGTGTGTGTGTGTGTGTGTGTGTGTGTGTGTGTGTGTGTGTGTGTGTGTGTGTGTGTGTGTGTGTGTGTGAGCGCAATAATCGGAAACAAGCCTTACAAGATGCAAAACAACCACGGGTGGAATTGAATGATAGCTCTAGAATTTTCGTGTTGCAATTAAAACATCTTCAGAAGATTGCAATGTTGCAGAAATGAGTTAGAAGTCCGGGCAAATTCGTTCATGGGATCGACTCTAACTTGATTCAGCTAGGATATATATATATATATATATATATATATATATATATATATATATATATATATATATATATATATATATACATATATGTCGTGCCGAATAGGCAGAACTTGCGATCTTGGCTTAAATAGCAACGCTCATCTTGCCATATAGGACAAGAGAAAATTTGTGTATGCAATAATTTCGCCAAAATCATTCTGAACCTAACGAAAAAAATATATTTCACTGTGTTTGTTTAGTATTAAATTATTGTAAACAAATCTAAAATATATTTAGTTGGGTTAGGCTAAAATAAATTGTTCTTGTTATAATAATGTTAGGTAAGTTTTCTAAGATTCTTTTGGTGCAAAATTAAAATTTTTTACATTAACTTTAATGAAAAAAATATATCTTTAAACGTATAAGAGAAAATTTTAGAACGGACTTAATTTTTAAATGAGTTCTTGCTAATTGACCAGTTTTACATATTAGGCACGACACACACACACACACACACACACACACACACACACACACACACACACACACATATATATATATATATATATATATATATATATATATATATATATATATATATATATATATATAAAAACACGCTAGATAACAGGGATATCTTGCTACTCCTACTTACACTTTGGTCACACTTCACAGACACGCACATGCATATATATATACATACATCTAGGTTTTTCTCCTTTTTCTAAATAGCTCTTGTTCTTCTTTATTTCTTCTATTGTCCATGGGGAAGTGGAAAAGAATCTTTCCTCCGTAAGCCATGCGTGTCGTATGAGGCGACTAAAATGCCGGGAGCAATGGGCTAGTAACCCCTTCTCCTGTATACACTTACTAAAAAAGAGAAGAAGAAAAACTTTATAAAACTGGGATGCTTAAATGTGCGTGGATGTAGTGCGGATGACAAGAAACAGATGATTGCTGATGTTATGAATGAAAAGAAGTTGGACGTCCTGGCCCTAAGCGAAACAAAGCTGAAGGGGGTAGGAGAGTTTCAGTGGGGGGAAATAAATGGGATTAAATCTGGAGTATCTGAGAGAGTTAGAGCAAAGGAAGGGGTAGCAGTAATGTTAAATGATCAGTTATGGAAGGAGAAAAGAGAATATGAATGTGTAAATTCAAGAATTATGTGGATTAAAGTAAAGGTTGGATGCGAGAAGTGGGTCATAATAAGCGTGTATGCACCTGGAGAAGAGAGGAATGCAGAGGAGAGAGAGAGATTTTGGGAGATGTTAAGTGAATGTATAGGAGCCTTTGAACCAAGTGAGAGAGTGATTGTGGTAGGGGACCTGAATGCTAAAGTAGGAGAAACTTTTAGAGAGGGTGTGGTAGGTAAGTTTGGTGTGCCAGGTGTAAATGATAATGGGAGCCCTTTGATTGAACTTTGTATAGAAAGGGGTTTAGTTATAGGTAATACATATTTTAAGAAAAAGAGGATAAATAAGTATACAAGATATGATGTAGGGCGAAATGACATTAGTTTGTTGGATTATGTATTGGTAGATAAAAGACTGTTGAGTAGACTTCAGGATGTACATGTTTATAGAGGGGCCACAGATATATCAGATCACTTTCTAGTTGTAGCTACACTGAGAGTAAAAGGTAGATGGGATACAAGGAGAATAGAAGCATCAGGGAAGAGAGAGGTGAAGGTTTATAAACTAAAAGAGGAGGCAGTTAGGGTAAGATATAAACAGCTATTGGAGGATAGATGGGCTAATGAGAGCATAGGCAATGGGGTCGAAGAGGTATGGGGTAGGTTTAAAAATGTAGTGTTAGAGTGTTCAGCAGAAGTTTGTGGTTACAGGAAAGTGGGTGCGGGAGGGAAGAGGAGCGATTGGTGGAATGATGATGTAAAGAGAGTAGTAAGGGAGAAAAAGTTAGAATATGAGAAGTTTTTACAAAGTAGAAGTGATGCAAGGAGGGAAGAGTATATGGAGAAAAAGAGAGAGGTTAAGAGAGTGGTGAAGCAATGTAAAAAGAGAGCAAATGAGAGAGTGGGTGAGATGTTATCAACAAATTTTGTTGAAAATAAGAAAAAGTTTTGGAGTGAGATTAACAAGTTAAGAAAGCCTAGAGAACAAATGGATTTGTCAGTTAAAAATAGGAGAGGAGAGTTATTAAATGGAGAGTTAGAGGTATTGGGAAGATGGAGGGAATATTTTGAGGAATTGTTAAATGTTGATGAAGATAGGGAAGCTGTGATTTCGTGTATAGGACAAGGAGGAATAACATCTTGTAGGAGTGAGGAAGAGCCAGTTGTGAGTGTGGGGAAGTTCGTGAGGCAGTAGGTAAAATGAAAGGGGGTAAGGCAGCCGGGATTGATGGGATAAAGATAGAAATGTTAAAAGCAGGTGGGGATATAGTTTTGGAGTGGTTGGTGCAATTATTTAATAAATGTATGGAAGAGGGTAAGGTACCTAGGGATTGGCAGAGAGCATGCATAGTTCCTTTGTATAAAGGCAAAGGGGATAAAAGAGAGTGCAAAAATTATAGGGGGATAAGTCTGCTGAGTATACCTGGTAAAGTGTATGGTAGAATTATTACTGAAAGAATTAAGAGTAAGACGGAAGGAAAGGTAGGGGGTGTGTGGACCAGGTGTTTACAGTGAAACATATAAGTGAACAGTATTTAGATAAGGTTAAAGAGGTCTTTGTGGCATTTATGGATTTGGAAAAGGCGTATGACAGGGTGGATAGGGGGGCAATGTGGCAGATGTTGCAAGTGTATGGTGTAGGAGGTAGGTTACTGAAAGCAGTGAAGAGTTTTTACGAGGATAGTGAGGCTCAAGTTAGAGTATGTAGGAAAGAGGGAAATTATTTCCCAGTAAAAGTAGGCCTTAGACAAGGATGTGTGATGTCACCGTGGTTGTTTAATATATTTATAGATGGGGTTGTAAGAGAAGTAAATGCGAGGGTCTTGACAAGAGGCGTGGAGTTAAAAGATAAAGAATCACACACAAAGTGGGAGTTGTCACAGCTGCTCTTTGCTGATGACACTGTGCTCTTGGGAGATTCTGAAGAGAAGTTGCAGAGATTGGTGGATGAATTTGGTAGGGTGTGCAAAAGAAGAAAATTAAAGGTGAATACAGGAAAGAGTAAGGTTATGAGGATAACAAAAAGATTAGGTGATGAAAGATTGAATATCAGATTGGAGGGAGAGAGTATGGAGGAGGTGAATGTATTCAGATATTTGGGAGTGGACGTGTCAGCGGATGGGTCTATGAAAGATGAGGTGAATCATAGAATTGATGAGGGAAAAAGAGTGAGTGGTGCACTTAGGAGTCTGTGGAGACAAAGAACTTTGTCCTTGGAGGCAAAGAGGGGAATGTATGAGAGTATAGTTTTACCAACGCTCTTATATGGGTGTGAAGCATGGGTGATGAATGTTGCAGCGAGGAGAAGGCTGGAGGCAGTGGAGATGTCATGTCTGAGGGCAATGTGTGGTGTGAATATAATGCAGAGAATTCGTAGTTTGGAAGTTAGGAGGAGGTGAGGGATTACCAAAACTGTTGTCCAGAGGGCTGAGGAGGGGTTGTTGAGGTGGTTCGGACATGTGGAGAGAATGGAGCGAAACAGAATAACTTCAAGAGTGTATCAGTCTGTAGCGGAAGGAAGGCGGGGTAGGGGTCGGCCTAGGAAAGGTTGGAGGGAGGGGGTAAAGGAGGTTTTGTGTGCGAGGGGCTTGGACTTCCAGCAGGCATGCGTGAGCGTGTTTGATAGGAGTGAATGGAGACAAATGGTTTTTAATACTTGACGTGCTGTTGGAGTGTGAGCAAAGTAACATTTATGAAGGGGTTCAGGGAAACCGGCAGGCCGGACTTGAGTCCTGGAGATGGGAAGTACAGTGCCTGCACTCTGAAGGAGGGGTGTTAATGTTGCAGTTTAAAAACTGTAGTGTAAAGCACCCTTCTGGCAAGACAGTGATGGAGTGAATGATGGTGAAAGTTTTTCTTTTTCGGGCCACCCTGCCTTGATGGGAATCGGCCAGTGTGATAATAATAATAATATATATATATATATATATATATATATATATATATATATATATATATATATATATATATATATATATGCATATATATATATATATATATATATATATATATATATATATATATATATATATATATATATATATATATGCATATATATATATATGCATATATATATATATATATATATATATATATATATATATATATATATATATATATATATATATATATATATATATATATATATATATATTTCAACAAGTCGGCCGTCTCCCACCGATGCAGGGTGACCCAAAAAAGAAAGAAAATCCCCAAAAAGAAAATACTTTCATCATCATTCAACACTTTCACCTCACTCACACATAATCACTGCTTTTACAGAGGTGCCCAGAATACAACAGTTTAGAAGTATATACGTATAAAAATACACAATATATCTCTCCAAACTGCCAATATCCCAAACCCCTCCTTTAGAGTGCAGGCATTGTACTTCCCATTTCCAGGACTCAAGTCCGGTTATATAAAATAACCGGTTTCCCTGAATCCCTTCACTAAATATTACCCTGTTCATACTCCAACAGATTGTCAGGTCCCAAATACCATTTGTCTCCATTCACTCCTATCTAACACGCTCACGCACGCTTGCTGGAAGTCCAAGCCCCTCGCCCACAACACCTCCTTTACCCCCTCCCTCCAACCCTTTTTGAGGACGACCCCTACCCCGTCTTCCTTCCCCTACAAATTTATACGCTCTCCATGTCATTCTACTTTGATCCATTCTCTCTAAATGACCATACCACCTCAACAACCCCTCTTCAGCCCTCTGAATAATACTTTAATTAACTCCACACCTTCTCCTAATTTCCACACTCCTAATTTTCTGCATAATATTTACACCACACATTGCCATTAGACAGGAATATCTCCACTGCCTCCAACCGCCTCCTCGCTGCAGCATTCACAACCCAAGCTTCACACCCATATAAGAGTGTTGGTACTACTATACTTTCATACATTCCCTTCTTTGCCTTCTTAGATAACATTTTTTACCTCCCCATATACCTCAATGCATCACTTATCTTTTTTCCTTCATCAATTCTATGATTAACCACATCCTTCATAAATCCATCCGCTGACACGTCAACTCCCAAATATCTGAAAACGTTCACTTCTTCCATACTCCTCCTCCCCAATTTGATATCCAGTTTTTCTTTATCTAAATCATTTGATACTCTCATCACTTTACTCTTTTCTATGTTCACTTTCAACTTTCTACCTTTACACACACCCCCAAACTCGTCTACTAACCTTTGCAATTTTTCTTTAGAATCTCCCATAAGCACAGTATCATCAGCAAAAAGTAACTGTTTCAATTCCCTTTTTGTATTTAATTTCCCATAATTTAATCCCACCCCTCTCCCGAACACCCTAGCATTTACTTCCTTTACAACCCCATCTATAAATATATTAAACAACCATGATGACATTACACATCCCTGTCTAAGACCTACTTTTACCGGGAAGTAGACTCCCTCTCTTCTACACACCCTAACCTGACCCTCACGATCCTCATAAAAACTCTTTACAGCATTTAGTAACTTACCACCTATTCCATATACTTGCAACATCTGCCACATTGCTTCCCTATCCACTCTATCATATGCCTTTTCTAAATCCATAAATGCAATGAAAACTTCCCTACCTTTATCTAAATACTGCTCACATATACGCTTCAATGTAAACACTTGATCTACACATCCCCTACCCACTCTGAAACCTTGCTCATCTGCAATTCTACATTCTGTCTTACCTATAATTCTTTCAATAATAACTCTACCGTACACTTTTTCTGGTATACTCAGTAAATTTATTCCTCTATAATTTTTACAATCTCTTTTGTCCCCCTTCCCTTTATATAAAGGGGCTATACACGCTCTCCGCCAATCCCTAGGTACCTTCCCCTCTTTCATACATTTATTAAACAAAAATACCAACCGCTCCAACACTATGTCCCCCCCTGCTTTTAACATTTCTGCCATGATCCCGTCAGTTCCAGCTGCTTTATCCCCTTTCATTCTACGTAATGCCTCACGCACCTCCCCCACACTCACATCCTGCTCTTCTTCACTCCTAAAAGATGGTATAACTCCATGACCAGCGCATGAAATTACCGCCTCCCTTTCCTCGTCGACATTTAAAAGTTTCTCAAAATATTCTCGCCATCTACCCAAAACCTCCATCTCCCCATCTACTAACTCCCTACTCTGTTTTTATCTGACAGATCCATTTGTTCCCTAGGCTTTCTTAACTTGTTTAACTCACTCCAAAAATTTTTCTTATTTTCATTAATATATATATATATATATATATATATATATATATATATATATATATATATATATATATATATATATATATATATATATATATTCACTGTCTCACACCGGGACAGGGTGACCCGAAGAGAAACGCTTGTCACCATGCCTGTCTTGCCAGGGGCGCGCCGATACTACAGTTCATGGGCCCCTTCAAACTGCAAATATCCCCTTCCCTCCTTCAGGCTGCAGGTTGCAAGCTGCAGGCACTGTACTTCCCTCCCCCTCCACCTCTAGGACTCAAGTCAAACTAACCAATTTCCCTGAATCCCTTCATAAACATTACCTTGCTCACACCCCAACATCATATGGTTATAAAAACCACTTACTTCCACTCCTATCTAACACTCACACATACCTATTGGATGTTCAAGCCCCTTGAATACAGAACCTCCTTTATTCCTTCTCTTCACCCATTCCTAGGACAATCTCTACTCTGCCTTCCCTCAACTACAGATTTATATGCCCTCAAAGTCATCCTACTTTGTTCCATCCTCTCTAAATCCTCGAACCTCCTCATCAACTCCTCCTCAGCCCTCTGGATGATTCTTTTAGTAACTCTGTACCAAATCTCTAAATTACAAAGAACTCAGCATAATATTCACACCACACATTCCCCTCAGACACGACGTCTCCACTGTCTTCAGCTTTCTCCTCACTACAAGATTCACACCGATGCCTCACACCTATATAAGCGTTGGTACCACTATATACATATACATTTGTATCTTTGCCTCTATGGATAAATTTAATTGTCTCCACAGACTCCTCAGTGCATTATTCACCTTTTTCCCCTTCGTCAGTTCTATGGTTCACCTCATCTTTTATATACCCATCTGTCTTCAAGTCCACTCCAAAATATCTGAACACATTTGCTTCCTCCATGCTCCCTTCTTCCAATTTAATATCTACTTTTTCATTACCTAAATTATTTGTAACCCTCATCACCTTACTCTTTCCTATGTTCACATACCCTCACAAACTCTTCCACCAACCTTTGCTATTTCTCCATAATCTCCCAAAATCACGAATCATTGGCAAAAAGCGACCCTGGCAACTTCAACTTACCTTCCTTAAATCCGTGCTGGCTTTCTGATTATCTTTTCTAATACTTTGACAATATTCAAGTCAATGATACTGGCCTATAATTCAGTACCTCTTGTCTGTCCATCCCCTCCCCCATCCCGCCTGCATATTGGGATTATGTTCGCAGTTTTCAGTTGTCCTTTAGTTTTCTCATCTCCAATAATAAAGATAAATAGTAAAAAAACCCGACACGATACAAAAATAGACAAATAAAGGATCGCATCATACTGCATTTGTGTCTGTTTTTCCATGTCGTTGATTATTGCTGTAGGTTAACACAGTTCCTACAGTCCTTTCAGTATCTATGGTGATATGCCATCAGGCTTTATGGCTTTTGATGTGCCTAACACCTGAATTAGATTCATTACTTCCTCCTATGATAAATGAATTCTATTTAATATATGTTGATTAGCCCTTTCACCCATACATTCTGGTATTATCCTTGTTTCCTCTGGGAATTCCTCCTTAAATCTCCTTCTTAATTCCTTGCAAACTTCTCTATCGTCTTCCGTGAGGTTTCCCTCCCACTGTCTTCAGCCTTAATGCTTGGTCTGTTACGGTCATCTTCCTCCTATTGTGACTGTGTAGTAGTTTCGGCTCTGCTTTTGTCTTTACTGTTGTCATACTCAAACTGACGTTCACCTCTTCTTATCCTTGCATACTCATTCCTCGCTTTTCTGCTTGCCTCCCTATTCTCTGCTATTATCTGTATTCTGCATTTTTTATGCTCTTCTGAACCCTCTTTTGACCTCTCTGCATCTCTGATTAAACCAAGGACTTTCTCTGTATCTTGGCTTCTCATCTACTTTCAGCAACAACCCATGTTGTTGCCTACACCCCTACCAACATTTCATGGGTTGTTCGTCCAGTTCACTGTCCCACTGAATTCCATTAAGAAAATCTTTCATTTCTGCATAGTTCCCTCTTCCGTAATCTAGTTTGCTATTTGTACCACTTCCTTTCTCCACTCCACCTCTACCAAGTATTCCAAGCAGAGCACCAAGTGATCACTAGCTCTAATGGTAACCCATATTCAATTTAATCTACGTAAGATTCACTTTAAGTAAAAACCAGGTCTAGTCGAGCTGGTTCGTCCCCTACCCTCAATCTTGTGGAATATTTTTATGTGCCAAACCTTGCATGTGGGTCCCAGTGTTTGGCCCTCCAAGTCGGTTCCAGTTCCTGGCCCTCCATGTGGGTCCCAGTTTCTGGCCCTCCATGTGGGCCCCATCTCTCCCAGTCTCTTTCCATGTGACTGAAATCACCAGCAATCAGCAGCTGAGCTTTGATATTACAAGATCTTTGTGCCACTTTTTCTAGAATTTGTGCTATGGCTCTGTTGCTCTCACCATACTCCTGCCTCGGTCTTCTGCAGTTCGGATTACAAGCCACTGCTATTATATATAAATAACTTGGCTCCCCCAGTCATTATTTTTCCTGCCAGTGTTCACATTACCCATCTCAAAAATCCACAGATTCTTTTCCAATAGTGCCACCCCCACCTATTCCTCTGATCTCTCTCCCTCTCTTCTCACTATGATATACTCCTCTGAGAATAATGCATTAGTTAACATGCCAAAAGTGATCGCAATAATATCTGAATGCTCCTCTGCTACTCTATTATTTAGCTTACCATTTTTTATGTGATTCCATCTGCATTTGTATACCAAACTCTGATTCTCTTATCCTTCACTTTATGCTGGGACTTCTGATATTGTGATTAGCTACTGGAGTGTTGAAGCATGGAGAGAGAGGATTAATGAAAACAGATGAGAGGGACAGGAAGTGCTATCCCTAAAGCTGTTATGGAGAGGAAGAAGAGAAAATGAGTGAAAGTAGGTAAAGGAACTGGGAAAATAGCTGGATCATATGTGGCATTTTAATTAGAGAGATAAGATGAGTGGAGAAAAGCAGGTTGTCGGTTTCTACACTTGGTTGCTGGTTGGTAGTTCTTGATTTTCTGTTTCCTGGCTCTTTCACCTCCACCCCTTGCTTCTGTGACTGCCTCTCTTTGTGTTTTCCTCTCCTCCCACCTCAGCTTTGCAACTATCATATATTCGCATGTTCGATTTCCTGTTTAAGAGCTGATCCTTTATTGCTTCTGACTGAACGACTGCTTTCACCGGGTAACGTCATTCTCTATTGCACGATTCCACTCTATAAAAATAATTATCATCTCATTTTCTGCCTCCTCTGAACCCACGGCTTTTGACAAGTCTTTTACCATCTTTTATTCACCTTCACTTCGTTCACTTCTTGTCTCCCCTTGTTGCTCTGGTAGCCTAAAAATCATCAAAGAATTCTCACTTTCTGGTGTATGATTCGTAGTCCTTTGTGACTGTTCCTTTATACCAGCCACCTTCACTCTTTCTTGTATTATTTATGACACTGCCTCAACTTTTTCATTATGTCTGAGAGGTTCCATCCCCTAACTGTTCCCAGTTCTTCATTGCTTGACTCCTCTTCCCCAGCACTCACTTTATCTTCCATATCTTCCATTCTCTGCACCTTCTCTTTTAGTAAGCCTATTTCCTCCCTCAAGTCTACCTCTTTGTTGAGCCCCCTGAAAGTTACACAATATATATAATGTACATTTTATGTATATTATCTTTCATTTAATTTTATATTGCCCATATTTTCATTAATAGATAAAATAAAAATATCTTGCTTTATATGATTATTTGACTTATAATATTATCTATGTCAGTAGGTAGGAAGTAACATTTACACTTCACTCTGCTCACTGTTCAAGAGTTGTGCTTGGCTGTCGGCACTGGCAAACTGCTTAGTTAATTATCAGCTCGCTTGTTTACCTGCCGGCGTCATTGCAGTACTATGGGAGACCCCTCAAGGGAGGTTCCTTGTTGCTGGTGAGGGGCTCTTGATATAGGGAATTGGATCTGTGCTCCAGTTCCCTGAATTGAGCCTGAATGCCTTCCATCCCCCATCCCTACAGGCGCTGTATAATCCTATGGGTTTAGCGCTCCCCTTTATAATAATAATAATAATAATAATAATAATAATAATAATGATAATAATAATAATAATAATAATAATAATAACCACGGACGAATGATATCACCTGATGTGAAGCTGGTAGTCGAGAAATCGCTTTCTCTCCATCTGCTCCTAGTATTGGAAGCATCCCTCTTGTCTCTGTCGGTTTGGTCGTTATTTAGGCTGCTTTTGGTAGAGTATGATCTCGTTGGTGAGTCGAAACATACAACTCGTAACTCTGTTCACAGAGCATTATTCAGACTTAGTGATTTTTAATGTTTTACTGAGGTTGTGTTGTACCGGCACTCTTCCGACCCAGGTCCCAAGCTTTTGACCTATTTTATGTGGCATATACGCACCGTCGTAGTTGGGGATTTGGTTGTGCTGAACTTAGATTCAGTATTAAGGTAGTTTTATGACTTTTATGAAGAATCTACTAATGTTCTCCAGTTAGGGTCGTTATTTTGTCTTCTTGTCCCTGACGCTGTGCTGTTTCTTGTTACATTATTACTGTTGGCGAATGGTTCATCATATTGTTCAAGCAAGCTGTTTTAATTGCCATGTTGGACAAAAAGATAGATTATTTGAGGACGTTTAGTCAGTCACTAAGTTTAATTCGAGTCTGGTCTTACTGCACTACATGAGAAGTGTAGGAGGTTTTATCCTAAATTATATCAAACTTCTTTACTTTGAGTTTGTCCACTAGACAACATCGTCAATAAACATCTCAAATTTTTATTTCGTTAGACAGTATCGTATCAGTTGCAATCCTAAAGAATTATTAAAAAATTATCATAATTTTAAAGGATAACAGGGCCAGAATACTTTCTGACAGACTGTTACAAAACCAGAAACAAGTTAGATACTGGAGGGGCATCAATAAGTTGACCTTCAAGTATTCTCTGGAGATGTCTAAACTTTATACATATTGCATCTTGTAACATTCTTCCTTAATAATTCTACTTTTTTTCTACCATTTATCCTCTGTATTTTACTAAACTTTCCCCTTGACGCTACTCACGTGACGGGCTCTTGATCTAGGGGATTGGATCTGTGCTCCAGTTCCCTGAATTAAGCCTGAATACCCTCCACATCCCCCCTACAGGCACTGTACAATCTTACGGGCATAGCGCTTCCCCCTTGATTATAATAATAATAAACAATTTACTAATCTTTAATTAAGATGTCTATTAGCTTCCTCCCACATCTCAGTATTTCTGTCACTTGCCTTTTCGCAATACCTCTCCTGTGTACATACAATTTTCCTCATCGTTTCCCCTTGTTCCCCGTCTTTTAACTATGCTCACCTAAGAACCTTGTACACCAGCGATGTTGTTCTTGGGTGAGACCTCAGCTGCTTGTACACCATTACTTCTCTTACCCCACAACACAACTTGGCAAGTATGTTGATATCTGGTGTCTACCTGTGGTGTGGTAAAGAGCTGCTGGCTGGCTCAGGAGGAAGCAGCTACGTAGTCAGTCCAAAACACACTAGCCGCCTGCTACTGTGTTTGTGTACTTACCTATTTACTTATCTATTTACGGTTGCAAGGGTCGATTCACAGCTCCTGGCCCCGCCCCGTGTATGTGCGTGAGTGTACTCACCTATTTATGGCTGCTGGAGGCGATTCACAGCTCCCGGTCCTGCCCCGTGTATGTGTGTGGGTGTACTCACCTATTTATGGTTGTACGGGTCGATTCACAGCTCCCGGTCCTGCCCCGTGTATGTGCGTGAGTGTACTCACCTATTTATGGTTGTACGGGTCGATTCACAGCTCCCGGTCCTGCCCCGTGTATGTGCGTGGGTGTACTCACCTATATGTACTCACCTATTTGCGGTTTTAGGAGTCGAATCGTAGCTCCTGGCCCCGTCTCGTGTGTGTGTGTGAAATTAAAGTAAACCAAGAAAGTATTTCCCTCAATGTTAAAAGGAGGAACAAAGAGGGAATGACAGAGAGATTGTGTGAGACGGAGAATGACGGCGGGTTGACAGAAATAGTTCAATGGATCACATCCAGAGAGAGAGAGAGAGAGAGAGAGAGAGAGAGAGAGAACCGAAGATGAAAATAGGGGAGGGAAGTAAAATGTAGGATGTGTTCAGGGAGGGAAGGAGGGAGGGAGGGAAGGAGGTAGGAAGGGAAGGAGGGAGGGAGGGAGAGAGGGAGGGAGGGAAGGAAGAGGGAGGGAGGGAGGGAAGGAGGGAGGGAGGGAGGGACGGAGGGACGGATGGACGGAGGGACGGAGGGACGGACGGAGGGAGGGAAGGAGGGACGGAGGGAGGGAGGGAGGAAGGGAGGAAGGGAAGGAGGGAGGGAGGTAGGGAAGGAGGGAGGGAGGGAGGGAGGGAGGGGGGAAAACGGTGGACGAGGTAAAGAGAAATCGAGGAATGAAGAGAGGGCCTGAGGAAGGAAGGCAAGGCAAGAGGAGAGAAGAACAGGAGAAAGAGAGGAACGTAGACAGGAGACAGGAGAGGAAGCTGAGCGGAGGGAATGAGATATATTTTTAATTAGAATTAATTGATGCATGTCTGCCTTCCATCCAAAACCTGGATATTACCAGCAGGTACTGGAGTGTCTTACACAGTATATAACATTCCAGCAGCAGGTACTGGAGTGTCTTACACAGTATATAACATTCCAGCAGCAGGTACTGGAGTGTCTTACACAGTACATAACATTCCAGCAGCAGGTACTGGAGTGCCTTACACATATATAACATTCCAGCAGCAGGTACTGGACTGTCTTACACATATATAACATTCCAGCAGCAGGTGCTGGAGTGTCTTACAGAGTATATAACATTCCGGCAGCAGGTACTGGAGTGTCTTACACAGTACATAACATTCCAGCAGCAGGTACTGGAGTGTCTTATACAGTATATAACATTCCAGCAGCAGGTACAGGAGTGTCTTACACAGTACATAACATTCCAGCAGCAGGTACTGGAGTGTCTTACACAGTATATAACATTCCAGCAGCAGGTACTGGAGTGTCTTACACAGTATATAACATTCCAGCAGCAGGTACTGGATTGTCTTACACAGTACATAACATTCCAGCAGCAGGTACTGGAGTGTCTTACACATATATAACATTCCAGCAGCAGGTACTGGAGTGTCTTACTCATATATAACATTCCAGCAGCAGGTACTGGAGTGTCTTACACAGTATATAATTGACCAGCAGCAGGTACTGGAGTGTCTTACACAATATATAATATTCCAACAGCAGGTACTGGAGTGTCTTACACAGTATATAACATTCCAGCAGCAGGTACTGGAGTGTCTTACACAATATATAACATTCCAACAGCAGGTGCTGGAGTGTCTTACACAGTATATAACATTCCAACAGCAGGTACTGGAGTGTCTTACACAGTATACAACATTCCAGCAGCAGGTACTGGAGTGTCTTACACAATATATAACATTCCAGCAGCAGGTACTGGAGTGTCTTACACAGTATATAACATTCCAACAGCAGGTACTGGAGTGTCTTACACAGTATATAACATTCCAGCAGCAGGTACTGGAGTGTCTTACACAGTATATAACATTCCAACAGCAGGTGCTGGAGTGTCTTACACAGTATATAACATTCCAGCAGCAGGTACTGGAGTGTCTTACACAGTATATAACATTCCAACAGCAGGTACTGGAGTGTCTTACACAATATATAACATTCCAGCAGCAGGTACTGGAGTGTCTTACACAGTATATAACATTCCAACAGCAGGTACTGGAGTGTCTTACACAGTATATAACATTCCAGCAGCAGGTACTGGAGTGTCTTAAACAATATATAATATTCCAACAGCAGGTACTGGAGTGTCTTACACAGTATACAACATTCCAGCAGCAGGTACTGGAGTGTCTTACACAGTATATAACATTCCAGCAGCAGGTACTGGAGTGTCTTACACAGTATATAACATTCCAGCAGCAGGTACTGGAGTGTCTTACACAGTATATAACATTCCAGCAGCAGGTACTGGAGTGTCTTACACAATATATAATATTCCAACAGCAGGAGCTGGAGTGTCTTACACAGTATATAACATTCCAGCAGCAGATACTGGAGTGCCTTACACAATATATAATATTCCAACAGCAGGTACTGGAGTGTCTTACACAGTATATAACATTCCAACAGCAGGTACTGGAGTGCCTTACACAGTATATAATATTCCAGCAGCAGGTACTGGAGTGTCTTACACAGTGTATAACATTCCAGCAGCAGGTACTGGAGTGTCTTACACAGTATATAACATTCCAGCAGCAGGTACTGGATTGTCTTACACAACATATAATATTTCAACAGCAGGTACTGGAGTGTCTTACACAGTATATAATATTCCAGCAGCAGGTGCTGGAGTGTCTTACACAGTATATAACATTCCAGCAGCAGGTACTGGAGTGTCTTACACAGTATATAACATTCCAACGGCAGGTACTGGAGTGTCTTACACAGTATATAACATTCCAACAGCAGGTACTGGAGTGTCTTACACAGTATATAACATTCCAGCAGCAGGTACTGGAGTGTCTTCACATATATAACATTCCAGCTGCAGGTACTGGAGTGTCTTACACATATATAATATTCCAACAGCAGGTACCTGAGTATCTTACACAGTATATAACATTCCAGCAGCAGGTACTGGAGTGTCTTACACAGTATATGACATTCCAACAGCAGGTACTGGAGTGTCTTACACAGTATATAACATTCCAGCAGCAGGTACTGGAGTGTCTTACACATATATAATATTCCAGCAGCAGGTACTGAAGTGTCTTACACAGTATATAACATTCCAACAGCAGGTACTGGAGTGTCTTACACATTATATAACATTCCAGCAGCAGGTACTGGAGTGTCTTACACAGTATATAACATTCCAGCAGCAGGTACTGGAGTGTCTTACACAGTATATAACATTCCAGTAGCAGGTACTGGAGTGTCTTACACAGTATATAACATTCCAGCAGCAGGTACTGGAGTGTCTTACACAGTATATAATATTCCAGCAGCAGGTACTGGAGTGTCTTACACAGTATATAACATTCCAGCAGCAGGTACTGGAGTGTCTTACACAGTATATAATATTCCAACAGCAGGTACTGGAGTGTCTTACACAGTATATAACATTCCAACAGCAGGTGCTGGAGTGTCTTACACAGTAAATAACATTCCAGCAGCAAGTACTGGAGTGTCTTACACAGCATATAACATTCCAGCAGCAGGTAATGGAGTGTCTTCACATACATAACATTCCAGCAGCAGGTACTGGAGTGTCTTACACATATATAATATTCCAACAGCAGGTACCAGAGTATCTTACACAGTATATAACATTCCAGCAGCAGGTACTGGAGTGTCTTACACAGTATATAACATTCCAGCAGCAGGTACTGGAGTGTCTTACACAGTATATAACATTCCAGCAGCAGGTACTGGAGTGTCTTACACATATATAATATTCCAACAGCAGGTACCTGAGTATCTTACACAGTATATAACATTCCAGCAGCAGGTACTGGAGTGTCTTACACAGTATATGACATTCCAACAGCAGGTACTGGAGTGTCTTACACAGTATATAACATTCCAGCAGCAGGTACTGGAGTGTCTTACACATATATAATATTCCAGCAGCAGGTACTGGAGTGTCTTACACAGTATATAACATTCCAACGGCAGGCACTGGAGTGTCTTACACATTATATAACATTCCAGCAGCAGGTACTGGAGTGTCTTACACAGTATATAACATTCCAGCAGCAGGTACTGGAGTGTCTTACACATATATAATATTCCAGCAGCAGGTACTGGAGTGTCTTACACAGTATATAACATTCCAACAGCAGGCACTGGAGTGTCTTACACATTATATAACATTCCAGCAGCAGGTACTGGAGTGTCTTACACAGTATATAACTTTCCAGCAGCAGGTACTGGAGTGTCTTACATAGTATATAACATTCCAGCAGCAGGTACTGGAGTGTCTTACACAGTATATAACATTCCAACAGCAGGTACTGGAGTGTCTTACACAGTATATAACATTCCAGCAGCAGGTACTGGAGTGTCTTACACAGTATATAACATTCCAGCAGCAGGTACTGGAGTGTCTTACACAGTATATAACATTCCAGCAGCAGGTACTGGAGTGTCTTACACAGTATATAACATTCCAACAGCAGGTACTGGAGTGTCTTACACAGTATATAACATTCCAGCAGCAGGTACTGGAGTGTCTTACACAGTATATAACATTCCAGCAGCAGGTACTGGAGTGTCTTACACAGTATATAACATTCCAGCAGCAGGTACTGGAGTGTCTTACACAGTATATAACATTCAAACAGCAGGTACTGGAGTGTCTTACACAGTATGTAATATTCCTGCAGGAAATGTAGGGTGGGGAGGAAGGTGGGTTATTGGGAGAGAGAGAGAGAGAGAGAGAGAGAGAGAGAGGATGACAGTTCGTATATAATATCCATCCTATTTAAATACAGCAAAAAGTCCTGCCGAAGATGTGAGGATGACACTGGAACAAGAATATAATCTATTCAAGGATATCAAGATTACTCTAACACAAGGAAATAATCATACCCAGGATGTCAGGATTACATAAATAGAACTAAGTAATCCTCATGAGAACGTCAGGATTGCAACTTGGTAATCCTGGCAGAGCTTTAACTTTCATTGTTTTTGAAAGGTCATCTGTAAGGAATATTTTTGGATATATAAATAATATACAAAACGAGATATACATAGTAAACACAACGTTGGAAGCAACGGCAGTATGAGTAGCTGAGGGAGCGGCAACAGGAGCAGCTGGAACAGTAGGGACAGCAGAAGGAATAGCAGGAGCAGCAGCAGCAGGAACAGTAGCGGGAGTAGCATCAGGAACAGCAGCAGGAACAACAGCAGGAGCAGCAGCAGAAAAAACAGCAGGAGTAGCAACAGCAGGAGCAGCAACAGCAGGAGCAACACCAAAACGAACAGCAGCAATAGGAGGAACAGCAGGAGTAGCTGCAGCAAAAGTGGCATAAACAGCGCAGTATCAGTAGCAGCAGGAGCAGTAACAGCAGGAACACCAGTAGCAGCAGCGGAAGAGTAGTATCAGCAGAAGCAGTAGCATCAGAAGCAGCAACAGCAAAAGCATTAGCAGGAGCAGCAGCAATAGCAGCAGCACCAGTAGCAGAAGGAGTGCCAAAAAAAGTGGTAGCAGTTACAGCAGAAAAGTAGTAGCGCCATAACTAGCCGTACCAGAAGCAGGAGGAGGAGGAGCAGCAGCAGCAGCAGTAGTAGTAGTAGTAGTTGTGGTAGTAGTAGCAGCTGCAGCAGTAGTATTAGTAGTAGTAGTAGTAGTATTAGCAGCAGCAGTAGTAGTAGTAGTAGCAGCAGCAGCAGTAGTAGTAGTAGTAGTAGCAGCAGCAGTAGTAGTAATCGTAGTAGTAGCAGCTGCAGCAGTAGTAGCAGCAAGAGCAGTAGTAGTAGTAGTAGTAGCAGCAGGAGCTGCAGTAGTAGTAGCAGCTGCAGCAGAAGTAGTAGTAGTAGCAGCTGCAGCAGTAGTAGCAGCAAGAGCAGTAGTAGCAGTAGTAGCAGCAGCAGGATCAGCAGCAGAAGCAGGAGCAACAGCAGTGGCAGCAACAGCAGGAGCAGAAGCAGTATCGGCCCCAATAGCTGCAACTCCAGCACTATAGTAGCAACAGTAGCAGCAACAGCAGTAGCAGCAGCAGTAGCAGCAGCAGTAGCAGCAGCAGACGCAGTAGTAACAACAGAAGTATTAGAAACAGCAGCAACAGCAGTTCCAGTAGAAGCAGTAGTAGCTGCAGCAGTAGAACCACACATAACAGTAGCAACAGTATTAGTAGAAGTTGAAGTAGTAGCAGCAACAGCAGCAGCAACAGCATCAGCAACAGCAGCAGCAACAGAAGCAGCAACAGCAGCAGCAACAGCAGCAGTAGGAGCACTAGTAGATGCAGCTACAGCAGCGATAGAAGCAGTGGCTGTGTTATATCAGCAACAGCAGTACCAGTAGCAGCAGCAGGAGCAGCCATAGCTGCAGAAACATTAGTAACAGGAGCAGCAGCAGTAATAATAGCAGCATCAGCAGCAGTAGTAGCAACAGTAGGAGACGCAACAGAAGCAGAAGCTCTAGTAATAGAAGCAGCAGCAGTAAGAGTAGCAATATCAGCAGGAATAGCAGTAGCAGGAGTAACAGCAGGCCCAGTAGTAACAGTAGGTGTCAGCAGCAGTAGCTGCAGCTGCACCACTAGAGTAGCAGTAGCAGAAGCAACAGTAGAAGTAGTAGCAGCTTTAGAAACAAAACCAAGAGTTGTTGCAGGAGAATCAGTAGTAGCAGTAGAACCACAAGTAGCAGCAGCAGTGACAGCAGTACTGGTAGTTAAAACAGTAGCACAGAAGCAATAGCAGTAGCAGCATTAGTAGCAGGTGTTACTGCAACAGTCGAAGAAGTAGCGGTTGTTTCATAGCAACACTAGTAACAGTGGAAGCAGCAGCAGCAGCAGCAGCAGCAGCAGCAGCAGCAGAAGCATTAGCAACAGCAGTATTAGTAGCAGCAGTACTAACATTAACAGAAACAACAAACCAGCAGCTGTAGCAGTAATAATTTCCCTGCTGGCCTCTAGGTGGCGTTGATCGACTACCTTCAACGTAGACAAATAAACGTTTATATTAGAAAGTCATTAAAATTCCAAAACTCCGGTAAAAATGCAAATATCAATTAAAATGGTGAAAGCGCTACCACGTAAATAAAGGAAAGTAAACACGGCGCTCCCATTCACGTACGTTGCATCGGCGACACTGATAATTTGAAGCCATATTTTTAACAAACCATGAATAAATTCGTTAAATCCGGCACAATACGAACGTAAAGACAAGGTAAACAAGCTTTCGCTGGCTCCCTTTCATGTATTAACTACGGCAATGATCATGAATGAAGTTGGTAACGTGTTTCACAATGTTAAGGTCTTAAAATATCTCAGTATAAAAGGCCCAAAGCTGTTCAACATATTCCCTTAATATGTCAGAGAAATTACTAACAGACACTTGACTGTCTTCAAGGAGGAGCTTGAGAAAGCTCCTGTAGACAGTTCCTGATCAGTGGTGAGTGCTTTGTACTGCGTGGTTTTACTACCAATCGCTTGATTGATCAGGCCATCAAGCGGGAGGCTGGTCCAGGATTAGGTCAGAGAGAACAGAGGAGCTTTGAGACGACTCATAGAATCATCAGCAGGTAAATA
Source organism: Cherax quadricarinatus (assembly GCF_038502225.1). Lineage (NCBI taxonomy): Eukaryota > Metazoa > Arthropoda > Malacostraca > Decapoda > Parastacidae > Cherax > Cherax quadricarinatus. The sequence continues at coordinate 8,787,184 of NC_091294.1, read as the reverse complement.
AGTGAAGGACGTTCACACTTGTGACATTCCCGTGACAAGGGGTCGCGAACTCTACACTCACAGGCAGGTCTGGAGCCAAAAAATCACTGGTGATCGCTGATCAAACTCTTGCTACCCGAGGCCCATCACTGTATTCTTCGATAGTTGTACCGTAATGGGGGAGGCAAACACATGAGAGAAGTGCAAAGCGACCGCTACAAGTTAGAAGAGAGCTACATAACACCCGTTGAGCTGAGTGGCTGTGTAATGGGAGAATGTACTGGGAATACTCCTCCCTCAGATCTCGCTTGAAGCAAACGGTGTTTTCAGTTTTCTTCTATTTACCTTCCGTCGTCCTATCTTGTAAATTACATCGAACACTCTAGTAATCGTAACTATTAAAATAAATTTTTACTCAAATTGATAGGAAGAAGACATCACTAATAAAAAATAATAGAGACTTGTTACATTCAATTAGTTAATCCATTTTTAATGCTCCTGTTCACTGTCGAAATAGAAAGGGATAACAAACTATCATTCTTAGATGTTCTGATCAACAGAGTTGATAGAAGCTTTAAATTTATAGTGTATGGGAAGACCACTACTGTGAGTTCGTATGTTCATTATGTTACCCTCATCACCTTACTCTTTCCTATATTCACTTTTAATTTAGTTTTTTTACATACCCTCCCAAATTCGTCCGCTAACTTTTGTAACTTTTCTTCAGAATCCGCCAAAAGCACAGTGTCATCAGCAAAGAAAAAGCAGCTGCGACTATTCACTTTGTGTTAGATTCTTTATCTTTTAACCCCACATCTCTTGCCAACACCTGAGCATTCATTTTTCTTAAACCCCATCTGAAAATATATTGAACAATCATGGTGACATCACACATCCTTGTCTAAGGCCTATTTTTACTGGGAAATAATCTCTCTCTCTCCTACATACCCGAACCTAAGCCTCACTATCCTCGTAAAATCTCTTCAGTGCTTTCAGTAACCTTCCTCCTATTTCATACATTTGCAACATTTGCCACATTATCCTCTATCCACCCTGTCATGCACTTTTTCCGAATCCATAAATGCCATAAAAACCTCTTTACCCTTATCTAAATACTGTTCACCTATATGTTTCACTGTAAAGACTTGGTCTACACAAATCCCCTACCTTTCCTAAAGACTCCTTGTTCATCTGCTATACACAAATAACCCGCACATAAAAGAGAGAAGCTTACGACGACGTTTCGGTCCGACTTGGACCATTGACCAAGTCACACAGTCACAGTGTGACTTTGTCAATGGTCCAAGTCGGACCGAAACGTCGTCGTAAGCTTCTCTCTTTTATGTGCGGGTTATTTGTGTATCGTTCCAGTCACGGTATTGTGCCTTTTTTGTTATTCATCTGCTATCCTACTCTCCATCTCACTCTTAAGAATTCAATAACTCTAAATACACTTTAGCAGGTATACTCAACAGACTTATTCCCCTACAATTTTTGCACTCTACTTTGTCCCCTTTGCCTTCATACAAAGGAACTATGCATGCTCTCTGCCAATCCCTAGGTACCTTACCCTCTTCCATACATTAAATAAAAGCAGCAACCACTCCAAAATTATATCCCCATCTGCTTTTCACATTTCTGTCGTTATCCAATCAATCCCAGCTGCCTTACCCCTTTCATTCTACCCACTGCCTCGCGAACTTCCCCCACACTCACAATTAGCTTTTTCTCACTCCTACAAGATGTTGTTCCTCCTTGTACTATACACGAAGTCACAGCTTTCCTCCATCTACCCGATACCTCTAACTCTCCATTTAGTAACTCTCCTTTCCTATTTTTAACTATCAAATCCACTCGTTCCCTAGGCTTACTCAACTTATTAATCTCACTCCGAAACTTTTTCTTACTTTCAACATAATTTGTTGATAACATCTCACCCACTCTCTCTGCTGTCTTTTTACATTATTATAATCAAATAAAATGCTAAACCGATAAGGGTCATGCAGTGCTGTGGGGCAGAAAATAGTGCCAGGGCTATAAACAGCTAGGCGGAGAGAGGATCAGAGATGAGGGGAGGAAAGGGCTTTAAGAGACGCTAGGGGTTATGCATCAAAGTTCGAATAGTAAAGCAGTGTCTGACGAAAAGTCAAAAAGTGATCGTAAGTCAAAGGCAGGGCCGTCTGCAAGAAGGGAAGATAAAGTAAGGGCGGTAGGGCGGTGGCGTAGGTGGAGGTAAATCCTGCGAGCTCGCTGGTAAACTGGACAGCCCACAAGAAAGTAAAGAACTGAAATTGGGAAGCGGCAAACTTCACATAGAGGAATAGGGTGTCGTTCCATGAGATACCCATGGGTAAAGTGAGTATGGCCGATTCGGAGACGGGAGAGTGCAGTCTCCCGAGTACGGGAACGGTGGTAAGAAGATGGCCTCAAACCTGAAAGTGGTTTAATAGAGTGCAATTTGTTATGGTGCATGTTCGACCAACGTTGTTGCCAACGGTCTCGAAGATGGGCAGAGGTGACGGTAAAATAGTCCCTAAACGGAATACCTCTATAGGAAACCAGAAGATCATGTACTGTTGACTGTGCAACAGCATCCGCCTGTTCATTGCCCAGCATATCAACGTGTACAGGGACCCAACAGAAAACGACATCTTTGTTTTTCCTAGCTACTCAGCACAACCAAAGTTGGAAACAAACACATATGCAGTTTAATGTGATCCTTTGTTGACAACGTTTCGCCCACACAGTGGGCTTTTTCAAGTCACACACAGATCTACCTGGGGTGGAAGGTACGGGAGTATTTATAGTCAGGTTCAGAATGTTGAGGTCAGGTGAAAAATGCTGCATCTGATGATCTACTGGGTGGGGTTATAGAGTCTTGGGTAGCTTGGCAGGGGTATTGGACAAGTTGTAAGTAGACCTTCTGCAGTGTTCTATGTTCTTATGTGAGATAGCGATGAAGAAGTTTCTTGGCAAGTGGTTCAGCTATGTTATAGAAGCCATTGTTCTGGTTGAAATTGTTGGTTATAGAGATAAGCGATGATTCCAGGATTCTTCGGTATTGAGTGTTGTCTTCTGTGGCGATAAGTCTTGAGTTTCTGTAGTTAATTAAATGGCTGTGTGAATTGCGATGTTGTACACAGGCATTCCTTGTATCGTCAGTCCTGCTTGCGTATTGGTGTTCTGAAATATGTGTTTGGAGGTCTCTTGATGTTTCGCCCATGTATAATTTGTTGCAGTTATTACAAGGGATTATGAATACCCCTGCAGAGGATGGAAGCTTGTCCTGTCTACTACTGGTGATGTCCTTGATGGTCGTGGTTGTGGAGGTAGATACTTGGAATGATGTATTGGAAAAGATGTTGGAAATATGTTTGGCAATGGAGTTGGTGGGGAGGACTATGTATCTCTTCTCGGCAGTGTCTTTTCTGGTGTGTTGAAGATGTTTAATGCCCGCCGTCTGATGAAGTGACGAGGATAGTGGAGTTTAGAAAATACTTGTTCAATTATAGTGCATTCTTCCTCAAGGAACTCATTGCTGCAGATTCTGAGTGCGCGCAGGAAGAAGCCTATAATTACACCACGTTTAGTTTTGGTGTCGTGGTGAGAGTAGAAGTGGAGAAGATCGTTTTGGTTGGTTGGTTTTCGATAGACTTTAAAACGAAGTTCATGGTCAGTTTTGCAGAGAAGAACATCAAGGGAAGGAAGAGTGTTGTCGACTTCTTCAAGTGTGAACTGGATTGAGGGCTCGACCTGGTTGAGCTTGTCTTGGAGAGCTTGAACGTTGAAGCGCCTGGGGGTTATGAGGAGAATGTCGTCAACATAACTGAGCCAGGTGACAGTCGAAGGAATAATGGTGGAGAAACACTCGGCTTCCAGATGTTCCATGTATAAGTTCGCCAGGACGGCACTGAGTGGCGAGCCCATGGGTAGACCAAAAGTCTGTTGAAAGAGGTGATTTTCGAAAGAGAAACACGTAAAGCCTACACATAGTTCAACGAGGTCGATGAAATCGCTGGCTGGAATAGGAAGATCAAGTGAATCGTCAATTTTTCTGCGCAGGAGATCGATGGCTTGTGTAGTAGGTACTTTGGTGAATAGGGAAGTTACGTCAAGGCTGGAAAGTTTCTTGTTCCTGATGTTGATGTTGCGAATGCGATTGAGAAGATCACCCGAGTGTTTGAGATGTGCTGGACTGATAGTGCCCAAGAGTTTGGAGAGGTGTTTTGCGAGAATTCCTGAGAGTTGGTGGGGAGCACTGCCTATTCCCGAAGATATGGGCCTCAATGGGATACCAGGCTTGTGAGTTTTTGGTAGGCCGTACATTCTGGCAGGTCTGGGGTTGCTGGGTATGGTGTGCAGAAGTTTCTTCCCTTGTTCTGAGTTCCTCAGAATGCGGCGAGTCCTTTGAAGAAACGTTTTAGTAAGGTTGTCCACTAGGTTAGTTGTGAGGGGTTTGTAGGTATCTGGGTCTTTAAGTGGGTTGAGCATTTTGTTCCTGTAGTCGTCAGTGTTCATGATAACAACACCATCTCCTTTATCAGCGGTGGTGACCCTGATGGTCGTGTCTTCTGCTAAACCTTTAAGTGCAATGATGTAACGTCGAGGTATGACTGGGGAGCTGCATGTAGAGATGGCTGCTGAGATGATGCCTTGAAGAAAACCTTTTTGGAAGTCGGAGTCATTGTGTCTGTAGTTTTTCGCGATGAAACTGAGGTCTTGTTTCGGTTTCGTAATTCCTGTTGCGAATTTGAGGCCTAAGCTGAGGGCTTCGGTTTCTGTGTTTGATAGTGGACGAGATGAAAGATTTTGAATAATGTCAGGTCTTCCTAAACTTTTCCAGTTTTCTAGCAAGTCTGATCTTCTGTTGAACATTGGCTGCGGTAACTCTGCTGCTAATGATTTCGGCGGTGCGTCTGTTCATGTTGCCCCGAAGTGCTGTGCCTAGTGTTCTGGCTTGGAGAAAAGCTGTAGCGGAGAAAGGTTTGATGTTGGCAATTTGAGGAGGAGTAGATCTTGGTAAGACCACAATGACTCCGACTTCCAAAAAGGTTTTCTTCAAGGCATCATCTCAGCAGCCATCTCTACATGCAGCTCCCCAGTCATACCTCGACGTTACATCATTGCACTTAAAGGTTTAGCAGAAGACACGACCATCAGGGTCACAACCGCTGATAAAGGAGGTGGTGTTGTTATCATGAACACTGACGACTACAGGAACAAAATGCTCAATCTACTTAATGACCCAGATACCTACAAACCCCTCACAACTAACCAAGTGGACAACCTTACTAAAACTTTTCTTCAAAGGACTCGTCGCATTCTGAGGAACTCAGAACAAGGGAAGAAACTTCTGCACACCATACCCAGCAACCCCAGACCTGCCAGAATGTACGGCCTACCAAAAACTCACAAGCCTGGTATCCCATTGAGGCCCATATCTTCGGGAATAGGCAGTGCTCCCCACCAACTCTCAGGAATTCTCGCAAAACACCTCTCCAAACTCTTGGGCACTATCAGTCCAGCACATCTCAAACACTCGGGTGATCTTCTCAATCGCATTCGCAACATCAACATCAGGAACAAGAAACTTTCCAGCCTTGACGTAACTTCCCTATTCACCAAAGTACCTACTACACAAGCCATCGATCTCCTGCGCAGAAAAATTGACGATTCACTTGATCTTCCTATTCCAGCCAGCGATTTCATCGACCTCGTTGAACTATGTGTCGGCTTTACGTGTTTCTCTTTCGAAAATCACCTCTTTCAACAGACTTTTGGTCTACCCATGGGCTCGCCACTCAGTGCCGTCCTGGCGAACTTATACATGGAACATCTGGAAGCCGAGCGTTTCTCCACCATTATTCCTTCGACTGTCACCTGGCTCCGTTATGTTGACGACATTCTCCTCATAACTCCCAGGCGCTTCAACGTTCAAGCTCTCCAAGACAAGCTCAACCAGGTCGAGCCCTCAATCCAGTTCACACTTGAAGAAGAAGTCGACAACACTCTTCCTTTCCTTGATGTTCTTCTCTGCAAAACTGACCATGAACTTCGTTTTAAAGTCTATCGAAAACCAACCAACCAAAACGATCTTCTCCACTTCTACTCTCACCACGACACCAAAACTAAACGTGGTGTAATTATAGGCTTCTTCCTGCGCGCACTCAGAATCTGCAGCAATGAGTTCCTTGAGGAAGAATGCACTATAATTGAACAAGTATTTTCTAAACTCCACTATCCTCGTCACTTCATCAGAGACTGCAGACGGCGGGCATTAAACATCTTCAACACACCCAGAGAAGACACTGCCGAGAAGAGATACATAGTCCTCCCCACCAACTCCATTGCCAAACATGTTTCCAACATCTTTTCCAATACATCATTCCAAGTATCTACCTCCACAACCACGACCATCAAGGACATCACCAGTAGTAGACAGGACAAGCTTCCATCCTCTGCAGGGGTATACATAATCCCTTGTAATGACTGCAACAAATTATACGTGGGCGAAACATCAAGAGACCTCCAAACACGTATTTCAGAACACCAATACGCAAGCAGGACTGACGATACAAGGAATGCCTGTGTACAACATCGCAATTCACACAACCATTTAATTAACTACAGAAACTCAAGACTTATCGCCACAGAAGACAACACTCAATACCGAAGAATCCTGGAATCATCGCTTATCTCTATAACCAACAATTTCAACCAAAGAATTGGCTTCTATAACATAGCTGAACCACTTGCCAAGAAACTTCTTCATCGCTGTCCCACATAAGAACATAGAACACTGTAGAAGGTCTACTCACAACTTGTCCAATACCCCTGCCAAGCTACCCAAGACTCTATAACCCCACCCGGTAGATCATCAGATGCAGCATTCTCCACCTGACCTCAACATTCTGAACCTGACTATAAATACTCCCGTACCTTCCACCCCAGGTAGATCTGTGTGTGACTTGAAAAAGCCCACTGTGTGGGCGAAACGTTGCCAATAAAGGATCACATTAAACTGCATATGTGTTTATGTTTCCAGTGTGTCGGTATTTTATACCATTTATTTTCACAACCAAAGTTGAATATGAAGGACCAATGGATAAGGGGAATCAAATTGTTTAACGACCTGTAAAGCGCTGAGGGAATTTGTAATGATCACAAACGCTGAAGGAGACATATGTAATATGGAGAATCACTATGAAGATGACATACAACTCGGCGGTAGAAATACTAGCTGACAAATGACAAATACTAGCCTAACAAATGACCCCAATGAACCCAGCACCGTCAGAAGATTTAGAACCATCTGTATAAATAGCGATGGAATGTGCATGCAACTGGAAGTGATCAAGAAAAAAGATCGAGAAGCATTCATAGGTAGAAGAGCTGACCATGGAAATCTTGATTTCAAAGAGGAAATGTGAGGTTTCCATGTCAACCGGCGATCGAATAGAAGGCTAAGAAACTTGGCTGTATCACATTCTGGAATACGAGAGCCACGTAAATTCAATGAAATATCTGGGAAAAGAGGATGTCTATTGAAGGTAATGAAATGGGTTTTCCCACTAGAAAATATAAATCCGTGAGAAGTGGCTCAATGGGAAATATGGTCAATCACATCCTGAAGGGAGGCCGCTACTAGGCGATAATCAGTGCCTGCATAAAATATATAGCTAAGTCATCCACATAAAGTGACGACCAGATATACGATGGAAGAACAAAAGGCAGGTCATTTAAAGCCAAAAGAAAAAGGGTAGTGGTAAGGACACAACCTTGTGGCATCCCCTTGGCCTGAACAAAGTCTGAGGAAAGCGAGGCGCCAACACGGACACAAAAATGTCTTGCAGATAAGAAAGCAGCTAGGAAGGTTTGAAGATTACCGTGGAGGCCTAAGGAGTGGGTCTGGGCTAAGATGTCATACCTCTAAGTGGTGTCATATGTCTTCTCGAGATCAAAAAAGACTGCTAGGATGGAGTGTTTATTAGCAAAGGCATTTCACACATTTGTATCTAAGTAGAGCAAGGGTTCCAAAGTAGAGGGACCCTTTCAAAAGCCATTTTAGCGAGGAGAAAGACTACTGTGAGTCTCTAAATATCATATCAGACGTCTATTCACTAATTGTTCCATCACCTTGCAGACTACACTGGTCAGAGCAATGGGATGATGGTGAGAGGCATCAAGCCCCAAAGTGTCTGGTTTGCAAAACGGAAGTACAATGGCAGATTTCCATTGAGGGAGAACCCCTCGCATCCAAACAAGATTGAAAAGATGCAAAAGGACTGTAAGGGCTGTAGTATGCAGATGCGGATTTGAATATCATCGAGCCCTGCTACCGATGACAGGCAAGCGGAAAGCATAGGCTGTAGCTCTGAAAGAGTAAAAGGTACGTTATATGGCTCCATCTCATTAGAAGAGAAATCAAAGGGCAATTGCCCCCTGGCAGACTTAGACGCGAGAAAGGAGGGACAAGGGTGAAGCCCCTGGGAAACATGGACAAGATAGTTCCCGATTTCCATGGCAACCTTTAGAGGTTCTACAACACTAACACCAGCAACCCGCAAAACAAGAGCAGGGTCCTAAGCGTGTTTGCCACAAATTCCATACCTTCTTCCAAACTGCACAAATAGGGGAAGTCAAGGTAACAGTAGAAATCTACTCTTGCCAACAAGTACATTTAGGGTCGCGTATGAAGCAGCAAGCTTCATATCAAATTCAAAAGATAATCTGTGGTCTTATAATATGGATAACAGCCCCACGCAGCACGATTGAAACACACTGCACAGGCACATGCAGGAGACGCAACATTCCCCCGATGAAAAGCAGGGGCGCCACGAGTACACTGAGAGACAACACAGTAAGTGTCCAAGGCCCAAGACTGTTCAATTGCCTACCAGCATACATAAGGGGGATTACCAATTGATCCCTGGCCGTCTTCAAGAAGGCACCTAAAGTCAGTACTTGACCAACCGGGCTGTGGTTCGTACGTCAGCTTGCGTGCGGCCAGCAGTAACTGCCTGGTTGATCAGACCCTGATCCACCATGAGGCCTGGTCTCAGACCGGGCCGCAGAGGCGTTGACCCCCGCATGCATATCTGAGAATACTTGCCTGAAGTCTGAGGAATAGAATGTAATGCTGGAGTCAAAACTAAGGTCGGAAATTGGTGCACCATCTCATCAATAGAAGACGAAGAAGGGTCCTCGCATAAAGCAGTAAGATGAGAGTATAAGTACAAAGTCACTCATCCAAATTGCCAATGAGGTCTATGAGGCAGTTGGGAATATGTAGTAGAAGAATAATCAGAAAGTGATCACTGTTGTGGAAATCCAGAACAGACCAAGCGTAATCAAGGGCAATTGACGAGGGACAGATAGAAAGATCGATGTAATAGAGAGACAGAATGTGAGAGTCAAAATAGGTGGGAGCACCCATATTTAAAACATGAAGAGGATGAGAAATGAGAAGAGTCTCCACATGATCACCACCAGAGTCACAGTGTGACCCTCCCCGAAGATAATGATGAGCATCAAAATCACCTAACAATAAGATGGGCAGCGGCAGAGAAGAGATCAAGAATGCAACATCCGAGATACAGAATGGATGGGAAAGGGAGAGATGTAGAGAGAAAAACTGTATGCAAATAAATATGGGTTGCAGTATAATGCAGCTGAGAACGGACAAAGACCTGTTGAAATGTTATATCAGTGTACACAGGAAGCACACTCTCATTAAGAAGTTTCATCAGGAAAGAGATCAGAAGAATGCAACAGCACATAGCCTGAAACAGGATGGATAACTGTGGAACAAACCCTGGGTTCTTGTAACCTGACACCTACTGGGGAAAACTGGGAGAGCAACACCCGGAGCTCTCCCCAATTACCCCTGAGGCCATGAATATTCCATTGTAAATAAGTCATTATTCACAAAAACAGGTATGCTAACAATGAGAAGTGATAAAATCTATGAGCTAGTAGGGTCAGTGAAGTCAATCTGCGGAGGCAACGGAAAACATGTAGGCAAGGAGGAATCAAAATGCTGTGAAGGAAAAGATTGCTGCGAGGGTTGTGAAAAAGAAGGGGCATAAGGAGAGGCACAGGTGTTCAACGAGGGTGTCATCTCTGCATCAAGTGTTTCAGCAGACAAGGAAGATGCCGATACCATGACTTCAGAGACAAGTGAGGTAGAGCAAGTAGAGATCAGGGAGAATATGGATGCAACCAAAGATGTCTGAGAGGGGAGGGAAGTATGAACCTGGAGAGACATGCCGGCAGGGACAGAAGTCTTGTGGTGGAACAGGAGAGGAAGGAGACTGGAGGGGGATCAGGGAAGAAGTTTGGGGGGGGAACAGGAAAAGAGGGGACCACACAAGGAGGGTGACCCTCCTCCTTCATGTGAGAGTTAGAAAGGGGGTGGGAAATAGGCACCAAGGCAGAAAATGAGAACTGTTGGGAAATTGTAAGCACCAGAGGAATGTGAAGAGACCTGGGCCTAGCAGACAAGTTTAACTTCAAAGGTTATAGGGGTGAAGAAGGTGCAGGCATGCAAGACCTTGCAGACTGAGAAACTAGCGTGTGAAAAGATGAAGAATTAGAGGTAAGAAGAGGTAAAGAGGTGGGGGTTTCAGAGTGTAAAACCACAAAAGAATTAGAGACAGGGGTGACCCCGGAAGACACGGCACTAGAGTTGTTACGCAGCGGGGAAACCGTCAAGGTTGGAGGTCTCCTAGCTACTCTAGAATAAGGAATGTGAGGAAGATTTCCCTGAAGGTGGACCCGAGAGACAGCCATAGCATAAGTAAAACCTTTGCTTTCCTTAAGACAACAGATTTCTTGTTCATTATGATTGACCTGACATAGCGAGAAAAAGAAGGATGAGTTTCATTGCGATTAAGACAAGTTGGGGGGGGGGGAGGAAGACTGCAAGATGTATTTGCATGATCCACGGCACCACAGACTGGGCACTATGCCGCAGACCTGCAGAATTTAGCGGGGTGCCCGAAGCACCAGCAATTTCGACGCTGTTGGAGTGTAAGGGCCACTTTATGGACTTCTACGTGATGGCCCACAATATAAACGGCAGCTAAAGGTTAAGCGGGTGATGTTACTAGGAAAGCGTCGCCACTCATGGACGGGCAGGACATATGTATCCACTCTGAGAATTATATGGTCCTGAAGGGCTAATTGCTCCAAAATATCATCATCACAAGGCAGAAAAAATCACACTGTACAATGGTATGCGGTAAAGCTACTGTAGCACTGCAAGAATTGAGAGTAGCGTGCTTGTGAACTCTGATAGGAGCATTATCAATGGAAGTTAGACAGGAGAGATCATGAGCTTGTTCTGCATCCTGAACTGTAACAATGCGCACATCACTTCAAAGAGTGTGAAAAGATATATTTTGGCCAACATGTCGTAAAAGAGCTTTACTAATACTATGGTCTGAAAAATAAGTAGTTGGAGATGTCAGTTGTAGGGAAAAGAATTTGGTCCGCTGCATACTTTTAAACATGGTGCATAAAGGAGGTGGGTTTCATGTAGGTCGTTTCTGGGTAGAATGAGCAAACACTGATGAACCGTCATCAGCAAATGGTCTGGAACATTTAGGCATAGGGTTGCAGGCGGCTGGACCTGAGGCACGTGGATGATGCAAAAACCATTGCATCATATTCAGGGAAGCTGGATGCATAGTTCAAGGCGTGCAAGAGGCAGAGGCACTAGAAGAAACAGGCAGAGCCTCAGCACCTGGAGCAGGTGATGAAGCAGGTATGAGAAAAGTCTGGAGGATGGTCCAATAATAAAGCCAGGTAAGAATAGAGGCTTGGGAGGAGGAGGGTTATCACGGAACGAAGACTTCATGATGGTGGTACTACTTGCTTATTATTTAAAAAAAAAAAAAGAAAGGAGGCAAGAAAAAAAAAAGGGACAGAGGAGGGACATGAAAGGGCCGTAAGTTCCCCCTCTCATACCCTACCATTCACGCCAGCAAACCAGTGCTCCGGGATAGCAACCTCACATGCCCCCGATCGGCGGACAAAAGAGAGCGTGGTTGGAAACCCACCACAAAGCATACCTCCTTCAGCTGCCACCTCCCAAAACCGACAGGCAGCCTCTGAAGATACGCCTGTCTGCTGCTGGACACCCTACCTCACCTCCTGGAAATCCAGGAAGAGAGCAGGTCTCCTCCAGATAAACTAGATTCGTCGGCAAACTACACCACACCCGAGGAACCCCACGTAGCAGGATGAACACTGCACACTTCCCCCTACCTAGAAACCGTAATGCCAGAGGGAATGACACCAGAGGCTACAAACGGGATGGGGATAAAGGGGAGGAAAGGGAAAAGGGGGGATGGGGAGGATGGGATAGGGAAGGGGGGATTGGGGGGTAATTAGGTTCGGTCTGAGGAAGCCCCCTTGATGAGGTTTTTTACATTGCTTCACCACTCTCTTAACCTCTCTTTTTCTCTTCATATACTCCCTCCTTGCATCACTACTACTGTGTAAAAACCTATCATATGCTAACTTTTTCTCCCTTACTACTCTCTTTACATCATCATACCATAAAAAATCATCTTATCTCCCTGACACACCCCACTGCCAGCTAACTACATGAAAATCGCCTATTCTCTTACTTGTATCATGCACACATAAAAAACAAACTAGACCTACTCTCGATATCTGTGATTCCCCCAATTTACACTTACGCTCACCGAAACGACTGTAATACTGAGATTCTCCAATATAGGAGCTTTAATAGAAACTGTGTATCATACCAAGACAAAACCATTCTCATTTCTAAATTTGCAAACTGTAATGCAGTTACCTAGCTTTAATATCAATATGCTCCATAACCTGTATCAGTATAGAGTTAGAATTATTATTAGTCTGCCCAAAATGCCTAGTCATGCTAGGCATGATAGTGGCCCTCTTTGTAATTAGTATTTTATAATATGTAAACCACACATTGTAACCAATATTTTATAATATATAAACCACATACCTTTGCTGAACACTCTAACACTACATTCTTAAATCTACTCCATACATCTTTGACCCCATTGCTTATACTCTCACTAGCCCATCTATCCTCCAATAGTTATTTATATCTTACCCTAACTGCCTCCTCCTTTAGTTCATAAACTTTAACTTATCTCTTAGTTGCTGCTTCTATTTTCCGTGTATCCCATCTGCCTTTTACTGTAGCTACAACTAAAAAGTGATCTGATATGTCTGTGGCCCCTCTACATGTACATCCTGAAATCTACTCAACAGTCTTTAATCTACCAATACCTAGTCCAGCAAACTACTGTCATTATGCTCTACATCATATCTTGTATACATATTTATCCTCTTTTTCTTAAAATGTGTATTACCTATAACCAAACTCCTTTCTATACAAAGTTCAGTCAAAGGGCCCCCATTATCATTTACGCCTGGCCCCCCGAACATACCACACCCTCTCTAAATGTTTCTCCTACTCTAGCATTTTGGTCCCCTACCACAATTACTTTCTCACTTGGTTCAAAAGTTCTTACACACTCGCTTAACATCTCCCAAAATCTCTCTCTCTGCTCTAACTTCTCTCTTCTTCAGGTGCATACACACTTATTATGACCTACTTCTCGCATCTGACCCTTATTTTAATCCACATAATCCTTGAATTTATATTTATATTCCCTCTTCTCCTTCCATAACTGATCCTTCAACCTTATTGCTACCCCTTCCATAGCTCTAACTCTCTCAGATATTCCTGACCTAATCCCATTTATTTCTCCCTTCTGAAACTCACCTAGCCCCTTTAGCTTTGTTTCACTTAGAGCCAGGACATCCAAGTTCTTTTCATTTATAACATCAGCAATCGTCTCTTTCTTATTATCTGCACTACATCTATGCACATTCAGTTTTATAAAGTTTCTCTTCTCTTTTTTAGTATTTTCTACAGAAGGGGTTACTAGTCCATTGCTCTTGGCATTTTACTCACCTCATACAACACGCATGGCTTACGGAGGAAAGATTTTTTTCCACTTCCCCATGAAGAATAGAGGAAATAAAGAACAAGAACTATTAAGAAAAAGTAGAAAAAACCTAGATGTGTGTATGTATATATACATGCATGTGCATGCCTGTGTAGTGTGACCTAAGTGTAAGTAAAAGTATACCTGTTATTCAGCATGTTTATGAGACAGAAAAAAGACACCAGCAATCCTACTATCATGTAAAATAATTACACGTTTCTGTTTCACACTTATTTGGCAGGACGGTAGTACCCCTTGGGCAGTTGCTGTCTACCAACCTACTACCTATATATATATATATATATATATATATATATATATATATATATATATATATATATATATATATATATATATATATATATATATATATATATATATAATTATATATATATATATATATATATATATATATATATATATATATATATATATATATATATATATATATATATATATATATATATATATATATATATATGCAAAACAACCACTCTGAAAGAACAGAGAAATTCCAAGCGCTTTCGTGACTACTCACATTGTCAAGGAACTATGAAAGTAAAGCATCCAAGGAAGCTATATAAGGGGTCTGGCCAACACCTCACTATCAGATCCCACAACGGTTAAACACCTGACGCGCGCCGACCCAACTGGATAGGTCCTTTGCACAACTCACCCACAAACTATTCTACCCAAGAAAGTTTAAAAATTATTATTCGAGATTTTTACCAGTTTGACCGTAAAAATCTCGAACTAAGATTAAAACAACATAAATATAGCATTAGAACTGGACAAGATTCCAATGCTCTATTTATTCATGTAAGAGATTTTAACCATCCAATTGATTTTCAAAAAAGCTGAGAAAGTAGTATCAAGCAAGTCCATGGTCGACAGGAATATAATTGAATCTTGTTTCATAAAAAGCAGTTTTGACAATAATATGAATATTTCCTTTGGTTTATATAAATTAGATCCATTTATAATTAATAGAATTTGGGAAGAATTTAATAATACACTGAACAAATAATAATTTTTAAATTTTCTTGGGTAGAATAGTTTGTGGGTGAGTTGTGCAAAGGACCTATCCAGTTGGGTCGGCGCGCGTCAGGTGTTTAACCGTTGTGGGATCTGATAGTGAGGTGTTGGCCAGACCCCTTATATAGCTTCCTTGGATGCTTTAATTTCATAGTTCCTTGACAATGTGAGTAGTCACGAAAGCGCTTGGAATTTCTCTATTCTTTCAGAGTGGTTGTTTTGCATATTCTGAAATCACCTGTTTACTGTGATCTTATTGCATATATATATATATATATATATATATATATATATATATATATATATATATATATATATATATATATATATATATATATATATATATATATAAATATATATATATATATATATATATATATATATATATATATATATATATATATATATATATATATATATATATATATATATTCTTTCTTTCAACACATCGGCCGTATCCCACCGAGGTGGGGTGGCCCAAAAGGAAAAACGAAAGTTTCTCCTTTCAAATTTAGTAATATATACAGGAGAAGGGGTTACTAGCCCCTTGCTCCCGGCAAGGCTTACGGAGGAAGAATTCTGTTCCACTTCTCCATGGAGAATATATGTATATATATTTATATATATATATATATATATATATATATATATATATATATATATATATATATATATATATATATATATATATATATATATATATGAGAATTCTTGGCTTCATATCTAGAAGTATAAATAATAGAAGTCCTCAGGTTGTTCTTCAACTCTATATATCCTTGGTTAGGCCTCATTTAGACTATGCTGCTCACTTCTGGTCACCGTATTATGGAATGGATATAAATGCTCTGGAAAACTTACAAAGGAGGATGACAAAGATGATCCCATGTATCAGAAATCTTCCCTATGAGGATAGACTGAAGGCCCAGAATCTGCACTCTCTCGAAAGGCGTAGAATTAGGGGGGAGTATGATCGAGGTGTATAAATGGAAAACAGGAATAAATAAAGGGGAAGTAAATAGTGTGCTGAAAATTTCCAGCCAAGACAGGACTCGCAGCAATGGTTTCAAGTTGGAAAAATTCAGATTCAGGAAGGATATAGGAAAGCACTGGTTTGGTAATAGAGTTGTGGATGAGTGGAACAAGCTCCCGAGTACAGTTATTCAGGCTAAAACGTTGTGTAGTTTTAAAAATAGGTTAGATAAATACATGAGTGGGTGTGGGTGGGTGTGAGTTGGACCTGACTAGCTTGTGCTGCTGGGTCTGGTACAGTGCTCCATCCTTGAGTGGGGATGACCAGACTGGGTGGGTCATTGGTCTAATCCGGGGGGGGGGAACATGGACCTGCTCCGCATGGGTCAGTAGGCCTGTTGCAGTGTTCCTTCTTTCTTATGTTCTTATGTTCTTATATATATATATATATATATATATATATATATATATATATATATATATATATATATATATATATATATATATAGATATAGATAGATAGATAGAAAGATAGAAAGACAGATAGATAGATATTAATGTATATGCGCCAAACTACTGAAAAAGTGAAGAAGTCATGAGTCATTTCAATAGACATAAAGCATGAAACAGGTGGGCAATACGCAAAGGCTTTTCTTTCAGTCTTCCACACAAGATGGGCAAGTCAGGCAGGCAATCATTTTTAATAGGTTTCTCAATGTTTTCCAGGGAACGGGATAGGAGAAGGGTGGGAGAAAAGGTAGGTAGGCAAGAGGGAAAAGAAATGTAAGGGCAAGGACAGGAGAGAATGAATTGGAAGCTGCAGTGATACGGCAGGAAAGGGAAGGGAAGGGAAGATGAAGAGATGGAATAGAGAGGGGTGAGAAGATAGGAAAGTAAGAAAAGGGAGATGAGGAAAAAGGGTGAGATAAGAGAGAGAGGAAAAATATTCGTAAAGATCTCAACTGTGTCTGTACACACTAGCTGTCCTTGTGCGTGTTGGAGGTGGGGGAGGTTCTCGTCTCCTGGGCCTCGAATCACCAGTACCCACCACAGCCAACACTGTTCCTAGCCTCGTCAGCTCTATCACACCCACTCCTCAAAATGTATATGAACGAACACTAGCTTCCACCTCTTCCACATCCAGATCGTTGAACCTCAGTCACCCACCGACTGTTTGTCTGCCTCCATTGCTATGTGCAAGTGCAGGACGAAACATTAACGTTAATCATTGCGCTAATGTATGTTCCCAACATCCAGAACTACGTGACAAATGTATTTTAGATGCCAGTAATGTTGCAATAATCAGTCAGGCTTTAATTACATTACCAATTATATATTGAGCATCATATTCAAATGAGTGGTGATTATCCCACTGACACATGGATACAAAGGTTCCTGACCTGAATACAGAGGAATCTGACCTGGATACAGAGTTGCCTGACCTGGGTACAGAGGTACCTGACCTGGGTAAAGAGGTGATTAACCTGGGTACAGAGGTACTTGACCTGGATACAGAGGTACCTCTGTACCTGACCTGGAGAGAGGTAAATCTGTATCTGACGTGCATAGAGGTACCACTGTCTCTGACCAAGATTCAGAGGTACATCTATACCTGACCCGGATAGAGGTATTTCTGTACCTGACCTGGATTGAGGTACTTCTGTACCTGACCTGGAGAAACAGGTACCTTTGTATCTGACCCGATAGCGGCACCTATGTTCATGACCAATATTCAGAGATGCCTCTGTACCAGATCTAGGTAGAGAGGTACCTGACCTGAATAAGTACGTGATCTGGATACAGAGGTGCCTGACCTGGATACAGAGATAAATGTCCTTGATACAGAGGTACCTGGCTTGGATACATAGGTACCTGACCTTGACAGAGGTACTTTAACTGGATACAGAGGCACCTGACCTGGATACAGAGGTACCTGACCTGGATATAGGTCTATCGTAGATACAGAGATACGCGACTTGGATACAGATACCTAATCTCTATACAGTGGCACTTAACCTGAGTACAGATGCATTTGACCTAAATACAGAGGCACTTGATGTGGAGACTGTAATGAAAAACCAGTGTAGTGATAACTATAAATGTAAAGTCATGAATAATGTCAGTTTGAAATTTCGATAATAATAATAACGAACTACAATAAGGAGAATTGAAAACCCAGACAAAAGTTCTTCATTTATAACCCCCAAACAGACATTATATTACAGCAATTATTAGACACATTACGTTATCTTTTCTAAACATACAATAATCATACTTTAATAATACCACTTGTAAGCTAAATTATGACCAGTTTATAACCCCCTCCCCCACTTGCCGTATGTAACTGCAATTATAGAATACTTCTCTCACAGTCTGTGACTGTGAGAGGAGAATGCCTGGTGTTCCCATAACCCCATCACACATATTCAGTCCTTGTAGATGAATGGTTCAGAGAACCGACATGTTCATAAATTAGACACATGTGCAACTCTTGGGTATCTTTATTGAGGAAACGTTTCGCCACACAGTGGCCACTGTGTGGCGAAACGTTTCCTCAATAAAGATACCCGAGAGTTGCACATGTGTCTAATATTCAGTCCTCACACTCACACTCTAAACGTCAATCATATGGTGTTCAAACTAGAGCATGGAGCGCACCATCCTCTCCGGCTGCCTGAAGTTTCACTGTTCAACAGTCGGCTGTTACATTTATAACCTCCGAAACATCTGGCCCCTACACACACACAAAAAAAAAAAACGTAAATTATACTAAATCAGCTGATTACTAGTTCCCTAATCATTGATAAAACAACATGAATATTTTTTTGCATCTTTAATATATATGTAAATATGTGACATGCTACGAGTATGCTACATTTTATTCGACTTATGTTACACTCCCATATAGGCTGCCTCCCAGCCAGCAAACCGGGTGCTAAGGATTTAACGATCAATAGGGGCCCCGTCGTTATATCAGTATCTCGATTCATAGGCCAATCACAGACAAGCCCGCCAAAGCTGTGAAGCAATATGGTTCACATGTAACACGAGATTTAGCAGACTTGTCTAGGCTGCTGGTCTTCCACGGTGTTTTGTCTGGCTCTTGTATTATTGCTTCATTTGATGTCCGTGTTGTACACTTCCTCTTATATTGCTGTAAATATTGTAAATAGTGTACATATTGTAAATACCAGTTTGCTATTTGGTGAAGGAAATCCAAGTCTTATAACTTCTCTTGTCTTTTTCTTGTTCCACTACATATTCAGTTACCTGTGTTCGTAATAAAATATAAACTAAACTTGATGAAATAATAAAAACATATTTTTTGTCCTAGAAAGTTTATTCCCGCATTACAAAAATTTTAAATGTACTCCTAACCCTACATTATAACAATCTAAATTTTACTGAAAAAAAAACATACTATGAGAATCAGAGAACCCATTAGTGCATGATTATTCCGTTAAACAACTCCCGCCTTGAAAAAAAACTTAATTAACACGCCCCTGATTTGAAACCCCAAATTCTCATGAAAAAATTACTCCACAGTCACCAATGTAGTTTAGCAACTTTCTCTGATCTCTATAGCATAACCTAACCAAAAATAACATGATTTTATAACCGTCTACCTATGAATATAAATATAATTATAAAATGTAAACAAACCGAGTCACAGAAACTAAGCAGCCTAACAAATACATATCAAATGCTCTCATTACTAACGTAGCGACATATATAATTTTTTTTATTAACAATGATGTAATAAATAATCGTATAATCTAAACTATATTTCAATACAGAGGCACATGGCCTGGATACAGAGGCATCTGACGTGGTACGTGACTGTGATACAGAAGCACCGGAGACATGGATACGAAACCTTGATACAAAGGTACGTGAACTGAATACAGAAGATTATAATGTGGACACAAAGGAACCTGACATGGATACAGGTGTATATCTGATCTAAATATAGAGGTACGTGACCTGGATTCAAAGGACCCTTACCTGAAGACAGAGACAGAGACCTACGTACAGATGTACCTGACCTAGATAAAGAGATGGCAGACCTGGATACAGAGGTACCTGACCTGAATGCAGATGTACCTGTCCTGGACACACAAGTATCTTATCTGGATACAAAGGTAACCGACCAGATTACAGATGTACCTGACCTGGATACAGATGTACCTGATCAGGATATAGAGGTACCTGAGATATAGAAGTACTTGACTGGCATACAATGGTACCTTATTGACATACAAACTTACCCTACGGTAGTCAGATGTCCTGACTGGTTTTGGAGGTATTTTGACTGGGAATGGTGGTACCTAATTAGACTACACAGATATCTGATTGAATCACACACCCACACACAACTTTATATATATATATATATATATATATATATATATATATATATATATATATATATATATATATATATATATATATATATATATATATATATATATATATATATATATATATATATATATATATATATATATATATATGCAATAAGATCACAGTAAACAGGTAATTTCAGAATATGCAAAACAACCACTGTGAAAGAATAGAGAAGTTCCAAGCGTTTTCGTGACTACTCACATTATCAAGGAACAATGAAAGTAAAGCATCAAAGGAAGGTATATAAAGGGGTAGCCCACACCTCACTATCAGATCCCACAACAAAGAAACACCTGACGCGAAACAGCAGGCCCGCCGGCCGAACTAGACAGGTCCTTCATATAACCCACCAACAAACTATTCTACCCAAGAAAATAAGAAATTTAAAAAATTATTATTTGTCCAATGTATTATTAAATTCTTCCCAAATTCTATTAATTATAAATGGATCTAATTTATATAAACCAAAGGAAATGTTCATATTATTGTCAAAACTGCTTTTTGTGAAACAAGATTCAATTATATTCCTGTCGACCATGGACTTGCTTGATACTACTTTCTCAGCTTTTTGAAACTCAATTGAATGGTTAAAATCTCTTACATGAATAAATAGAGCATTGGAATCTTGTCCAGTTCTAATGCTATATTTATGTTGTTTTAATCTTAGTTCGAGATTTTTACCAGTTTGACCGTAATAAACTTTATCGCAAATTTTACAAGGAATCTTATAGACACATCCATCAGCATTTTGGGGGGAATTCTTTATCAAAATTTTTTTTTACTGTATCAAGATTTTTGAATACAACTTTAATATTAAAAGTCTTAAGAAGAGAAGGCATATCAACCAAGTTTTCATGGTAAGGGAGAACCAACATATTTTTAGTTGAATAAGGCTGGCTGTCCCTTTTTGGATTGTAAAAAGTATTTCTAGCAACTTTAAAAGATTTATCAATTACATTTCTTGGGTATTTCAAATCATTACCTATTTCATAAATTTTGGATATTTCCTCATCTATGAACCCTGGACTACAAATTCGTAAAGCTCTCAAAAACATTGATGAGAAAACAGACAGTTTAACTCTATCTTGATGGGAAGAATAATAGTGGACATTGGAACAGTTATTTGTAGGTTTTCTGTAAATTTAAAATTTGAATTCATTATTATCCTTAATAATTAAAACATCTAGAAAAGGCAATGAGTTATTTTCTTCAAATTCAACAGTAAAATTTATAGAATGGGCTAAGCTATTTAATTTGCCAAGGAAATGGTGTATATCTACATTTTTGGGCATAAGACAAAAAATATCATCAACATATCTGAACCATTTAGCTCTATTAGGGAGGATTGTGTTAAGCAGCCTTGTTTCAAAAAAGGGACAACCAGCCTTATTCAACTAAAAATATGTTGGTTCTCTATTACCATGAAAACTTGGTTGATATGCCTTCTCTTCTTAAGACTTTTAATATTAAAGTTGTATTCAAAAATCTTGATACAGTAAAAAAAACTTTTGATAAAGAGTTCCCCCCAAAATGCTGATGGATGTGTCTATAAGATTCCTTGTAAAATTTGCGATAAAGTTTATTACAGTGAAACTGGTAAAAAACTCGAACTAAGATTAAAACAACATAAATATAGCATTAGAACTGGACAAGATTCCAATGCTCTATTTATTCAAGTAAGAGATTTTAACCATCCAATTGATTTTCAAAAAGTTGAGAAAGTAGTATCAAGCAAGTCCATGGTCGATAGGAATATAATTGAATCTTGTTTCATAAAAAGCAGTTTTGACAATAATATGAATATTTCCTTTGGTTTATATAAATTAGATCCATTTATAATTAATAGAATTTGGGAAGAATTTAATAATACATTGGACAAATAATAATTTTTTAAATTTCTTATTTTCTTGGGTAGAATAGTTTGTTGGTGGGTTGTGTGAAGGACCTGTCTAGTTCGGCCGGCGGGCCTGCTGTCTCGCGTCAGGTGTTTCTTTGCTGTGGGATCTGATAGTGAGGTGTGGGCTACCCCTTTATATACCTTCCTTTGATGTTTTACTTTCATTGTTCCTTGATAATGTGAGTAGTCACGAAAACGCTTGGAACTTCTCTATTCTTTCACATTGGTTGTTTTGCATATATATATATATATATATATATATATATATATATATATATATATATATATATATATATATATATATATATATATATATATATATATATATATATATATACCTTGATAACGTGAGAAGTCACGAAAGCACTTGGAATTTCATTATTTTTTTCCACAGTGGTTGTTCTGCATATTGTGATACATAGTTTATCACCATCCTGTTCTACATAATTTATAATTTCTGAAATTTCGCTAGTATCTTCCTGTGTAAAAAACTGAGAGGAAATTAGAGTTAAAAAATTCACACATTACATTATCACTGTCAACATCAGAGAATAGTGCAGAGCATATTGCTATCATCATCATAATGTTGCATTAATGAAACTGCACCATATAGTAGTACTGCCACAGTTATTTCCTGTATAAAAGTTGAACTCTGCACATAGCAGTCCTGTGAGAGGACATGTTCAAGAAGACACTATGCAAAATTGCCAAACATTAAGCCTTCACTTTATCAATAACAGAAAACGTCTTTTACTTTGTTGAAGTTTGTAATCACACTGTTATTCTTCGTCGTATTATTGGTAATGGACGCCTTGGGAAATAAGGATACAGACACTTAAGTGGTAACGGAGATTTCAGGCTTCTATGTGTTTGTAACGAGGATCACTCTTTTAAAGGTTTTGCACTAAGGTAACATTTCTGTCTGTTGCAGAGGTGCAACGTACGTCAATGATATTTGTCTATTTGTTTAGTGTTTAATGAAAAATGCTCTCTGTTGAAATCATTGTTATAACAAAGGATAACTATCATTGTCTATAGATGGCATAATGTTCAGGCATTCTGTTATGGTTACTCGCTTTTTTTCTCTTTATTAATCATTTTCCTAATATAGTATGATGCATTAAAAATTAGGCGAGTCAGTGGAGGTGCTTGGCAACACTTTGCACTAACAAACAAGCATTGGGCTTAGGTACAGTTTGACAAACTGCTATGGGAGATGAGGAAGGACAAAAGCACTTCCTCTGTCTTTATTAACATAGTTTTATGAATAGATAACTTTATTCTTGCACAAAGTCACTTTTAGGGATTAAATTTCTCAGCGTTGCCTTGTGTCTATTGTGGGGACTATCAATTTAACTATATTGTTGAATATAGCCTCTGAGAGGCTATGAAATGATGCAGTATCTCCCCTCAAGAGAAATGTCCTGATGTCAGTGAGAGGCTCATAATTCAAGGAATGTGATTTATCTTCCTCTTCCTTGGACTGAACCTGAATATCTTCTAGTCTTCAGGTGCTATAGATCTCTACAGGGGTTTAGCACTTCCTCCCTTAAAACAAAAATTAAAATTCACTTTCACCAACACAAATCTTGCATTATGTCATTGTGGGCTTAATATTTTGTTCACCTTGTCATGTTTGAACATTGTCTTAGAGGAGTGTCAGCACTAGGTCATGTATGAACTTACTGTGTTTTCTTTTTGGGACAACTGCTGTGGAGCTGTTTAACACTTTGTTATTATTATACATCTTTCTTATGTGGACAGATTTTGCACTTAAACAGAGTGTTAGGTAAGACACATATACAACAGTTAGGTATCTTTATTTCGTAACGTTTCTCCTACACAGTAGGCTTCTTCAGTCGAGTACAGAACAGGAAACACCTTGGAAAACTTCTACATGTAAGAATGGTTGGGTTTGAGAAGGACGTGACCTCTGAATGATTACATTCTTTCTTCTACTAGTGACCTACATCTCACCTTCTGACAGTATATAAGGCTTCACACTGTCACTTCAACTTCACATTGTTTCAGACTATGGAACTAATAATATTCTCCAGGCTGAGAGACTGACCACCTCAGAACTACGTATTCAAGGGTGATAGACTGATTATATCGTCTTCATATCTCTTCAGCTTCTACCAACTTTTCTGTACTCGACTGATGAAGCCTGGTAAGCAGGTTGGTAGAAACAGTAGAGATGTGAAGACAATGTAATCAGTCCATCACCCTTAAAGTCGTAGACTTGAGGTTGTCAGTCCCTCGGCCTGGAGAAGAGTTCTGTTCCATAAGCTGAGGGACCGACAGT
This sequence comes from Cherax quadricarinatus, assembly GCF_038502225.1. Taxonomy (NCBI): domain Eukaryota; kingdom Metazoa; phylum Arthropoda; class Malacostraca; order Decapoda; family Parastacidae; genus Cherax; species Cherax quadricarinatus. The sequence goes on along the minus strand of NC_091294.1, from coordinate 8,762,574 downwards.
CTCAAATCTACTACTTTAAGGGTGATGAACTGATTACATCGTCTTCACATCACTACTGCTCCTGCCTACTTTTTGTACTCGACTGAAGAAGCTTACTGTGTAGGAGAAACGTTTCTGAATAAAGTTGCCTAACTGTTGCGTATGTGTCTTAACCTACCAACCTGTCGGTATTGTTTACCATTTATGCAACACATGGGAATCTTTATTGAGGAAACATTTCGCCACACAGTGGCTTCATCAGTCCAATACAAGCTAGAAATGGGTAAGGAGAGGAGAAGTTTGAGGTAATCAGTCCCTCAACCTGGACTCGATGTGTTCAGTCCATCACTCTTGTAGGAAATGCAGCATAGGGATAGAGAGGTGGCTTATATAGTGCAGTGAGATGAGGTGAAACAGGAGGAGGTGGGATCACAGTGGGACCTGCCACTAGTGTAAGTAGGTCGTCGTCCAAAGGTTGGGCAAGCGTTGAAGTCTTTGTACCAAGATCCCATGATGGTTTTCTAAACCATTCATCACATCGTTTACCATATTGATATTCACAGTACAATGTATCTTGTGACTGTCATTGACTCAGTTTGGTCGATGTTAACCTTAGCTTATGTTTGGCGTATTAAATATTTTTCTGCAGTTTTGTTTGGACTCAGTCTCAGGAACAGGTTGCTACTGCATGCTTAGTATATGCCCACCTTGTGAACAAAGCCTCTCTTAGAACTGAGTGGACTTGTCTCTGATGGTCTTGTTTGTGTCTACATATTACATTTTGTGGACTTAGTCTTTGATAAGATGGAATCTCTACTGTGTTGACTAGGGGTCGTGTGCTTGTGAGATCCATGCTTTAATACTTGTACGAGTCTCGAGTGTTTGGATTTGCCGTGATGTATCTTTCATGATTTGTCAAGTGATGGACTTAAAAAGTTGTCAATTATAGGATGATTAACTTACATTTAAGAGCAAAAGAAAGAAGGAACACTGCAGCAGGCCTACTGGCCCATGCGAGGCAGGTCCAAGTCGCCTACTGGCTCATATCAGTGACCCAGCCTAGTCAGGTCCAGGTCACATCCACTTAAGGAAGAAGCACGGCATCAGACCTAGTAGCACAAGCTAATCAGGTCGAAGTCACACTCACCCACACCCACTCATGTGTTTATCTAACCTATTTTTAAAACTACACAACGTTTTAGGCACTATGACGGTACTCAAGAGTTTGTTCCACTCATCCGCAACTCTGTCACCAAACCAGTGCTTTCCTATATCCTTCCTGAATCTGAATTTACATCCCCTTCATTTATTCTTGTTTTCCATTTATACACCTCAGTCAAATCCCCCTAATTCTACGCTTTTCTAGAGAGTGCAGATTCAGGCCCCTCAGTCTATCCTCATAGGGAAGATTTCTGATACACGGGATCAAGTTTGTCATCCTCCTTTGTACGTTTTCCAGAGCATTTATATCCATTCTGTAATACTGTGACCAGAACTGTGCAGCATAATCTAAATGAGGCCTAACCAAGGATATATAGAGTTGAAGAACAACCTGAGGACTTCTATTAATTATACTTCTTGATATGAAGCCCAGAGTTCTGTTCGCTTTATCGCGAACATTTATGCACTGTTGCCTTGGTATTAGATTACTGCTAACCAGAACTCCTAAATCCTTTTCGCAGTCAGTAATATTAAGATCTAAAAATAACGAAAAGGCACAATACCGTGACTGGAACAATACACAAATAACCTGAACATAGGAGGCTTTGTATATGGCCCAAGTCGGACCGAAATGTTGTCGTGAGCTCCTCTCTCCTATGTGCTGGTTATTTGTTTATATTATTATCTATTATTTAGTTCATATGTGGCATGGTTATTTTCCTGTCCAACATTTAGAACTTTGCATTTGTCTATATAAACTGCATCTGCCACTTCTCTGACCACTGAATCATTCTATTCAAATGATCCTGGAGTTCTCTAATCATTTATTATTCAAATTATGTTCTATCTTGGGACTATAATTTCTCATACAAACTGTAAATATATTTGTACATGATATATTTACCTATATAATTTATTCAGTAAAGATAAGCATGATTATGACGTGTTCTCTTTTATGATCCACTGTGAAGTTGTCATGTTTTAATTTTTCACGATCATCTGAGAGGTTATCACCGACGTCTGGCCTCAGGTCAGTACAAGAAACATTAATACCGGTAACAGGTATGTCACAGGTACGTCTCTTAGTAAACTATCCGTTGGGTTCTCCAATTTTATCTTTGTATATTTGACAGTGCGACCACTGTACCGCAGTTCAATATTCCAACTTTGGACTAATATATTCTGTTAAAACCCTTTATGGGGCAGACCGCAGAATTTGTGTCTGAACACCTGCTTTTCTGCGCGTGTCATCCTACTCGTGCCGCACATTTAGATTCCCGTTCTTTATTTCTGACCAATCACAAGCCTTCCCTGAGTCGCTTCAGCTAAGTGGTGCTGTCCTGTTCTCGCTTCCCATTGGTTGAGACCAAGATGTAAACACTTCTGGCTTGGCGTCGCCGAGAGTAACATTTTTTTTTCATCTAGTGAGACTTAAATGCCCTTGGATTTTATCCTCTACAATGTCGGTAAGTACTGATTGTTATGTCTAGTGCGTAAATGAATAGTTTGGGCATATTTTGATATATATATAAAGGCCGTGTGAAGCATAATAAGAGTGTACCATGCAAATGAAAATAGTGCAACAAAAGAGACCTCAAAAATTTTTATTGTGCCCTTTTAGGGCCAGTTTTCAGTTTCAGTAAACAAATATTTATAAAAAATATTTCTATTGCTTATATGAATTTTGTAGTGGTCTGGATGTGTACAGAACGTTTTTATTGTCCTTCCAGATCAATGAGAAATTGTTTTATGGTGAGCCCTCCAACACCAAGTCAAAATGTCTGTGTTTTGGAGGAAAGTGACTCAGAACTGGAGGTAGATGACCCAGAATTTCTTGAAAGTGGTGATGAATACTTGCCACTGGATGCAGAGGTGTCAAGTGATGATGAGGAGGAAGAAATGCCAGACAAAAAGGGAAAAGTAGTTAAGAAAAAGAAAGGTATTAGGACCGAGGAGATGCCTGTTGAACAAGAACAATTATACCACATTGTCATTTTTGCTTCATATGCAAAGTAAATCTATGCATAAAGAAGGATGAAAATTGCTTCATACCCTTCCATTCTAGCAATTAGTAATATACAATGACTGTTCTTTCTCAGGGAATTCAGGAATATGGAACTTGAAAATTTTATTCCTTTGCAATGTGTCAATGTAGCAATTTGGTTTCTTTTTATATTTTTCTTAAACTTAAAAAAGGTTTGGATACAAGTTCCATTTATGTTTTTTATATTGTCTGTTTGTATAATAAATTAGAAAAATAGCTATTTGCTGTTTTATTAACCATTGCAAGTTTGCAACAGCCAAATTTATACTCTCTTAAATGGGCAGTCCATAATAAATTAGAGTTTCACTGACTAGCAATTGCTTGAAAACTAACCATCAGAATTCCATTTATATGGGTTCATTGACCTTATATTGAGTTACTCTATCCACTATAGGGAGTTCAGTTCGAATTTCTAAATTTATGGCCATTTGCCCCATGAAGGGTTAAATTTCATTTAAATATGTCACTGTCCATGTCTGTGAAGACTGTTTTCACGTTTGCCAGTTTTTGAGTATAATAATAATAATAATAATAATAATAATAATAATAATATTTTATTTAACACATCAACCGTCTCCCACCAAGGCAGAGTGGCCCGAAAAAGAAAAACTTCCATCATCATTCATTCCATCATTGTGTTGCCAGAGGCGTGCTTACACTACAGTTATAAAACTGCAACATTAACACCCCTCCTTGAGAGTGCAGACACTGTACTTACCATCTCCAGGACTCAAGTCCGGCCTGCCGGTTTCCCTGAATCCCTTCATAAATGTTATCTTGCTCACACTCCAACAGCACGTCAAGTCCTATAAAATATTTGCCTGCATTTGTTCCTATCAAACACGCTCGTTCATGCTTGCTGGAAGTCCAAGCCCCTCGCATACAAACCATCCTTTACCCCCTCCCTCCAACCTTTCCTAGGCCAACCCCTACCCCGCCTACCCTCCACTACAGATTTATTCACTCTCGAAGTCATTCTATTTTGTTCCATCCTCTCTACATGTCCGAACCACCTCAACAACCCTTCCTCAGCCGTCTGGATAAGAGTTTTGGTAATCTCACACCTCCTCCTAATTTCCAAACCACGAATTCTCTGCATTATTATTATTATTATTATTATTATTATTATTATTATTATTATTATTATTATTATTATTATTTTAAACATTCTTAACAACTTCTGCAGTTCAGTAACAACATTAGCCACCCCACCCTTCCTGTAACCCTAGCCACCCCTCCCTCCCCTTATCCGCCTCCCGGTACCCCTAATACCCCCCACAAAATAACTATCGCTCTTGATAGCAAGAGAGAAAATATGAAGCCGTTCACATAGGAACACTCGGATTATGATGATTCTGGGGAGGCTAGCGGGTCTGTTTTCCTGCCGGCAGTTCTTGACGTTAAATCCGGATTTATCGATACTTGATGTTAACTCCACCTCAAAGTTTGTTTACAAAAATCCTCGACGAAGCAAATGGACCAGGCAGTTGGCATAATTGCTCCTCCATCAGCCGTACGGAAGGTGATATATAGGTGTTACAGGTTGTCACGCTTGTTAATGAGTGTTTTACACTCTCTAGAAAGGCGTAGAATTTGGGGGGATATGATTGAGATGTATAAATGGAAAACAGAAATGAATATCGGGGATGTAAATAGCGTGCTAAAAATATCTAGTCAAGACAAGACTCACAGAAATGGTTTCAAGTTTGAAAAATTCAGATTCGGGAAGGATATAGGAAAGCACTGGTTTGGTAATAGAGTTGTTGATGAGTGGGATAAACTCCCGAGAACCGTCATAGAAGCTAAAACGTTGTGTAGTTTTAAAAATAGGCTAGATAAACACATGAGTGGGTGTGGGTGGGTGTGAGCTGAACCTGACTAGCTTGTGCTAGTGGGTCTGATGCCGTGCCCCTTCCTTAAGTGGATATGACCTGACTAGGTGGGTCATTGGTCTCAGCCATGGGTGATAAGGATCTGCCTCGCACGGACCAGTAGGCCTGCTGCAATGTTCCTTCTTTCTTATATTCTTATGATCGCGGGGGAGGTTTCACAGGTGTGGGTATTGTAGTCGCAGGTGTATATTATCACAGGTGTTTTTAAGGTGTAACCGCAAGCGTTTGTTATCCCGGGTGTTAAAGAGTGGAATAGACGATGACATATGCTATCACAGATGTTAATGATTGTTTGAGGTGATAACAACATTAATGTTTGTTATTACAAACGTTAACGGGTGTAATAGACGTAGGAGTGGGCCATCATACATGTTAATGGATCATATAAGTGTTACAAACACAAGTGTATAGGTTATCACGAGTGTTTATAATTATTATCATTGCAAGTGCAGGTATCTCAAAATATTATAGGAATTATAGACACTTTTGTAGATGACAAGACATTTGCAAGTCACGAAGCACTTTAATTCGGGTTTATTCACGATCTACTTCACTGGACTTATATTCGGGAGTTTATGTTCTTTGATAAGTGTTTTACAGAGGGCATGCCTATTGATGTTATTTTTGTTAATTATAACGGGGATAATTACCCCCGTGACCCGGTCTCACAATGGGCCTAATACACATGAAAGGAAATATTACTGGAATAACTACTATTAAGAAACACACGTGGAATTAGAGATAAATGTATACTGAATGTGAGTAGAAGTTTGCATAACTTACCTGCCATTACGTACATGTTAATTGAAATTAAGAAAAGTCCAGCATTATGACTGAAATAGACACACACACACACACACACACACACACACACACACACACACACACACACACACACACACACACACACACACACACACACACACACACATACACACACACACACAGTGCACACAACCGAGGAAGAAGTGAAGAGGCTTCTGAGTGAGCTAGATACCTCAAAGGCAATGGGGCCAGATAACATCTCCCCATGGGTATTGAGAGAGGGAGCAGAGGCGCTATGTGTACCCCTAACAACAATATTCAATACATCTATCGAAACAGGGAGATTGCCTGAGGCATGGAAGACAGCAAATGTAGTCCCAATCTTTAAAAAAGGAGACATACATGAAGCATTAAACTACAGACCAGTGTCACTGACATGTATAGTATGCAAAATCATGGAGAAGATTATCAGGAGAAGAGTGGTGGAACACCTAGAAAGGAACGATCTCATCAACAGCAGCCAACATGGTTTCAGGGACGGGAAATCCTGTGTCACAAACCTACTGGAGTTCTATGACATGGTGACAGCAGTAAGACAAAAGAGAGAGGGGTGGGTGGATTGCATATTCTTGGACTGCAAGAAGGCGTTTGACACAGTTCCACACAAGAGATTGGTGCAAAAACTGGAGGACCAAGCAGGGATAAGAGGGAAGGCACTACAATGGATCAGGGAATACTTGTCAGGAAGACAGCAGCGAGTCATGGTACGTGGCGAGGTGTCAGAGTGGGCACCTGTGACCAGCGGGGTCCCGCAGGGGTCAGTCCTAGGACCAGTGCTGTTTCTGGTATTTGTGAACGACATGACAGAAGGAATAGACTCTGAGGTGTCCCTGTTTGCAGATGACGTGAAGTTGATGAGAATTCACTCGATCGAAGACCAGGCAGAACTACAAAGGGATCTGGACAGGCTGCAGACCTGGTCCAGCAATTGGCTCCTGGAGTTCAATCCCACCAAGTGCAAAGTCATGAAGATTGGGGAAGGGCAAAGAAGACCGCAGACGGAGTACAGTCTAGGGGGCCAGAGACTACAAACCTCACTCAAGGAAAAAGATCTTGGGGTGAGTATAACACCAGGCACATCTCCTGAAGCGCACATCAATCAAATAACTGCTGCAGCATATGGGCGCCTAGCAAACCTCAGAACAGCATTCCGACATCTTAATAAGGAATCGTTCAGGACCCTGTACACCGTGTACGTTAGGCCCATATTGGAGTATGCGGCTCCAGTTTGGAACCCACACCTAGCCAAGCACGTAAAGAAACTAGAGAAAGTGCAAAGGTTTGCAACAAGACTAGTCCCAGAGCTAAGAGGTATGTCCTACGAGGAGAGGTTAAGGGAAATCAACCTGACGACACTGGAGGACAGGAGAGATAGGGGGGACATGATAACAACATACAAAATACTGAGAGGAATTGACAAGGTGGACAAAGACAGGATGTTCCAGAGATTGGACACAGTAACAAGGGGACACAGTTGGAAGTTGAAGACACAGATGAATCACAGGGATGTTAGGAAGTATTTCTTCAGCCACAGATTAGTCAGTAAGTGGAATAGTTTGGGAAGCGATGTAGTGGAGGCAGGATCCATACATAGCTTTAAGCAGAGGTATGATAAAGCTCACGGTTCAGAGAGAGTGACCTAGTAGCGATCAGTGAAGAGGCGGGGCCAGGAGCTCGGACTCGACCCCCGCAACCTCAACTAGGTGAGTACAACTAGGTGAGTACACACACACACACCACACCACACCACCACACACACACACACATACACACAGACACACACACACACACACACACCACACACACAGACACAGACACAGACACAGACACACACACACACACACACACACACAGACACACACACACTGACACACACACACACACACACACACACACACACACACACACACACACACACACACACACACACACACACACCACACACACACACACGCACACTCACACACACACACACACACACACACACCACACACACACACACACACACACACACACACACACACACACACACACACACACACACACACACACGCACACACACACACACACACACACACACGCACACAGGAGCCATACACAGTTTTAAGACGAGGTTTGATAAAGCTCATGGAGCGGGGAGAGAGAGGGCCTAGTAGCAACCGGTGAAGAGGCGGGGCCAGGAGCTAGGACTCGACCCCTGCAACCACAAATAGGTGAGTACACACACACACACACACAAACCTACTAGAGTTTTACAAGATAACTGAAGTAAGAAATGTGAGGGGGTGGGTTGATTGCATTTTCTTGGACTGCAAGAAGGCCTTCGACACAGTTCCTCACAAGAGATTAGTACAGAAGCTAGAGAAACAAGCACGTATAACAGGGAGGGCACTGCAATGGATCAGAGAATACCTAACAGGGAGGCAACAGCGAGTCATGGTCCGTGATGAGGTATCACAGTGGGCGCCAGTGACGAGCGGGGTCCCACAGGGGTCAGTCCTGGGACCAGTGCTATTCTTGATATATGTAAACGACATGGAGGAAGGGATAGACTCAGAAGTGTCCCTGTTTCCAGATGACGTGAAGTTAATGAGGAGAATTAAATCAGACGCAGACCAGACAGGTCTACAAAGAGACCTGGACAGGCTGGATGTGTGGTCCAGAAACTGGCTCCTAGAATTTAATCTCGCCAAATGCAGTCATGAAGATCGGAGGAGGGCAAAGAAGACTGCAGACAGAGTATAGGCTAGGTGGCCAAAGGCTGCAAACCTCACTCAAGGAGAAAGACCTAGAAATGAGTATAATACCGAGTACATCGCCAGAAGCACACATTAACCAGATAACTGCTGCGGCATATGGGCGCCTGGCAAACCTGAGAATAGCGTTCCGGTACCTCAGTAGGGAATCGTTCAAGACTTTATACACTGTGTACGTCAGGCCCATACTGGAGTACACAGCACCAGTTTGGAACCCACACCTGGTCAAACACGTCAAGAAATTAGAGAAAGTGCAAAGGTTTGCAACAAGGCTAGTTCCAGAGCTAAGGGGAATGTCCTATGAAGAAAGGTTAAGGGAAATCGGTCTGACAACACTGGAGGACAGGAGGGTCAGGGGAGACATGATAAAGACATACAAAATAATGCGTGGAATAGACAAGGTGGACAGAGACAGGATGTTCCAGAGATGGGACACAGAAACAAGGGGTCACAATTGGAAGCTGAAGACTCAGATGAGTCAAAGGTATGTTAGGAAGTATTTCTTCAGTCATAGAGTAGTTAGGAAGTATTTCTTCAGTCATAGAGTAGTTAGGAAGTGGAATAGTCTGGCAAGCGATGTAGTGGAGGCAGGAACTATACATAGTTTTAAGACGAGGTATGATAAAGCTCATGGAGCAGGGGGAGAGAGGACCTAGTAGCGGTCTCTGAAGAGGTGGGGCCAGGAGCTGAGTCTCGACCCCTGCAACCACAATTAGGTGAGTACACACACACACACACACACACACACACACACACACACACACAGAATAATTAGAAAACATCGCCTGCAAACAATCTTTTTCAAATCAGTACATAATGATACACAGGAAGTGTATTTATACTAGCATGAGGTCAGGTGTGAGCAGGTGAGGTACGAGCAGGTGGGGTACGAGCAGGTGCGGTACGAGCAGGTGAGGTACGAGCAGGTGAGGTACGTGTAGGTGAGGTATGAGCAGGTGAGGTACGAGATCGTAGAGTGGCCATGAAATGATCTTGATATATATTTATTCATCAAGGAAGTGCTCACTGTTACAGATCATGGTGAAGTAGTAGAAGAAGAGGATTAAATCGCCTTTTTGAACCACTTGTCGTCTGGCAGCCATGTCCCAACTCTTTATCCAAGCTAATTTCTCTTCAAGTACATTTCACGTATATTTTATATATGTATATTTTCTCCCTTCCAGCGAGTACATAATTTAGGACTCTGAGGCACTCCCAGTAATTTAAATGCTTTACTGGTCAATACGGGCCTTAATTAATCTTTGAATGTGTACCAGCTCTGATATCTCTCCTGCCCTGAATGTAGCCATCAATGTAAGTCTTATTGTAGTATCAAAGTCGCTTTTCAGACGTTCTTGAGTCACTGAAAATACCCTTTATTTATTTAAGAGAATGTTCTGGATTAAGAGTAGCCAGAAACAGCCAAAATTCAACCATCCCCCGATACTGAAGAAGTAAATAGTGTACTGTCCACGATACTGTAGAAGTAAGTAGTGTACTGTCCGCAGTACTGAAGAAGTAGTGTACTGTTCACAATACTGAAGACATAAGTAGTGTACTATCCACGATACCATAATAGTAGTGGACTATCCACAATACTGAAGATTTAAGTAATGTACTGTCCATGGTACTGTAGAGGTAGTGCACTTCCACGATACTGTAGACATAAAGTAGTATTGAATGGTATTATTTGTTCAGTAATAACATAGTAATTCAGTGGTAACATATTTAGTCAACCTTAACAAATTTGTTCAGTGGTAACATTTATTCAGTGGTATAAAAGGGCCCAAAATGCATTCAGAAAGGAATAACTGGAAAAGTGGACAGATAGATATTTAACTTGATAACTAACAGAAGCCAGAGAGTACCAGTGGACAGAGTGAAGTCAGTTGCTGTCACAGTCAGAAGCTCTGACCCTGAAGGTGAGCTTCTCGTCCCACTTCTGTTTCTTATTCATACATCTGACATATTCTTTGTTGTTGATACCAAAAGTTTGTGAGAATGACGTCCATGGAGAACAGCAGCGAATCTTCAAACAGATATTCTTGCTTCAAACAGATATTTTTTTTTCAAAGAATAATATGATTTTCAATGGGGAAAATTTTCAGGAAAATTTAAGGAAAAGGGGAGGAAATAAAGATTGTAATGAAGTACTAGAGAAGTTCGAATCGTTCAGTAGAGCTTAAGGTCACTGCGTAAAACTTGGGAGTGACACTTTTAGAGGATCTCACATTCGGTTGTCACAACAATGTTACTATTACTAACGCAAGGAAAATAGTAAGCTGGATAACTGGATAATTCAGAACGAGAGATAACGAACCCATGATGACACTAGTGTCACTGTTTTAATTTTTTACTATACAAAATACTTTCCCAGCCTCCATATAAATGTTATTCTTGCTGGAAGGAACGAGGCTTGACTGAAACACTGATGATGTACCATTGTTAAATATTTATTACATAGATTGGGTCACCTGAAGTTTAACTCCCAATAAGGAAAGCAGTGGAATATAGTTCTGTAAATTCTTAAATTAGGTGTATCAAGTTATTTGATATTACATGAATGTTAATAAGGTTCGGTTCCTGTGTTAGTTTTGGTGCAAAATAAATTAGCATATGCAAACTTTTTGTAACTATGAGCAGGGAAATGCAGTGTGGACATAAATCGAAACACCAAGTAAAAAGGATCTGATTGTTTCGGCCTCAGAGACGCTCTTCAGAGGATCACTATAAGTACATTACACTGGTACCATGTAGTAATGGGACTCTCTAGGTGATCACACAGATAGAATGAAATGAGTAAATTACAAATTAACAAAAAAAGAGCACTGATCGTATAGTATACTCAAAAATCTCTGGTATTATCTTTTACAAATAAATTTACAAATATTTCTCACAACAATTAAGATTTTCACTGAAAACGAATGAAGTTCCTCTGCCTCGCTACTAGCTTCTGTTCAACAGATTTCACGTTAAGATTTACATAAACTATATATTGGACAAACGAGTAAGGAATTAAATACAAAATAATAGGCAAAACATATTGTTATAGGACAGGTCACTTGTTGTCACTTGCAATTTTCAGTTATCTGAAGAATTTGTCGCGCATATATATATATATATATATATATATATATATATATATATATATATATATATATATATATATATATATATATATATATATATATATATATATATATATATATATATATATATATATATATATATATATATATATATATATATATATATAAGCATCATCGGTAATACTGAACACAGTGGATATTATCTAAAAACTTCAAAAAATTATAATTTAAATATTTAAAAATTTATAGTTCAAAACCCACATTAAAAGTTGATGGAATACTTATACAATTTGTGCTGTAATTTATACGTTTTGGAATTTCCATTATGTCGTTCAGTTAGGGATGTGTTGTAATCAGAAGGTGGGCTTAAGACGTCACCCATAACTATATATTAGTTACTATTTTGTCCTAGGAACATGTCGATTAGACACTAGGCCTATGTGTGTGTGTGTGTGTGTGTGTGTGTGTGTGTGTGTGTCTGCCTGCCTGTGTGTGTGTGTGTATATATGAGTCTGTTTGCCTGTGTATGTCATGGTGTGGGCGTGTGGGCGGAGCGCCCACTTTGCTGGCTTGCACCATGTCTATACATAGCTCTCTCATTGCTTGCTATCCTTCACTCTTTGTGTAAGAATGTGTTAAGAGAGCAGCCCACAAATATAAATTATTAAAATTATTCAGCACCTGGAAATCGGGAGGTGTCTTGAGTATATATATATATATATGCATCCATGCTGCCCTTCACCCGTCACCCCACAGCTGGCGCCCTCCCACCCCCACGATATCAGCAATGTCACAAGTAGTCGCGGGTTCCCAGGAATCTTCACGACAGAGCCAAAGCTGTCGTTCACGAGGCATCTGCCGGGTGTGCCACAGGGAATGTGCACTCAATCCCACATCTGGCAACATCCGTGCACACAATAGATGTCTAGGCTCCAGGATTATTATTATTACAATCAAGGGGGAAGCGCTAAACCCGGAGGATTATACAGCGCCTGGGGGGGGGGATGTGGAAGGCATTCAGGCTTAATTTGGGGAACTGGAGCACAGATCCAATTCCCTAAATCAAGAGCCCCTCACCAACATCAAGGAACCTTCCTTGAGGGGTAGGCTCCAGGAGAGCTCCAAATGAGAACAACCAACAGCCTCCCCCAGCAGACAGGGCTGACAGCTACCGTGACTTCACCTCTACAGAGGACCTCAAATCTGCAATCAAATTAACATCCACCAGGACTCTGACACACATCCCCAAAGCAGCTCGCCCTCAAGCTGCTAGCAAATTCACTGACCTTCTGAAGAAAGTCAACGATGCTCCTTCAAACAACAGATCCTGGCACAACTTGCCGCTTTTTGGCAATGTTTGTTTGGCTGTCCCACCAAGGAGGGACAAGTCACTAGCAACACATGTTATTAGGGCAATAAATGCATTCCCAAGGGATGACAACCTCGTCCGTCTCCCCCCTAGGGCGACAAACACCCGCCGGGCAAATGCCAACAACAAGACACCCGACACCTCAAAAATCAGAGCCCAAATTAGCAAAAAAATAGAAGAGGGTAATACTATTGGAGCTTTGAGACTTATAACCAGTGAGGATACCATTGCTCCCAAGGACGTCAGCACGGCGCAAGCTCTGAAGGACAAACATCCACCCAGGGCTCCCAGTACCAACATTGACCTCCCTGACATTGCAGCAGGCGAAGAACATCTAACCTTACAGGATGCTGATGTGTATAAAGCTGCTATGTCATTTCCACAGGGTTCAGCAGGAGGTTTCACCGGTTTAAGGCCTCAACACTTAAAACAAATACTTAATCCAGCACTAGGTGAGGTTTCAGAGAGGCTGCTGTTTGAACTCACCAAATTTTCCAACCTGTGCCTGGCTGGCGGTGTCCCAGAGGCCATCAGACCCTTTTTCTTTGGTGCCTCATTGTGTGCCCTCCGGAAAAAGGATGGCGGAATCAGGCCCATTGCAGTGGGTAACACCCTTCGGCGCCTAGTCGCCAAGGCTGCAGTAAGAAGGGTGAGTCAAGAGGCTGCTGCAATGCTGAAACCAACTCAGCTCGGTTTCGGCGTTCAACAGGGCTGCGAAGCAGCTGCCCACGCAGCACGAGTATATATCAAAAACATGTCCTATGAAAAAGCCTTGGTCAAATTGGACTTTGCCAATGCTTTCAACTCAGTCAGAAGGGATGCTGCTCTCCAAGCAGTTTATAGAAACTTCCCTTCCCTTTATCCCTTCATAGAATCGTGTTATAGTGTGACTTCCAAACTATTGTTTGGGGACCATGGAATTGACTCGTGTGAGGGCGTGCAACAGGGGGACCCTCTCGCCCCCTTTCTATTTTGTTTGGTCATCAAGGAAGTCACGGAGGCACTCTCCAGCGAGCTCAATATCTGGTTCCTGGACGACGGTACCCTGGCTGGCACAACAGAATCTCTCCTGGAGGACATCAGTAAAATTAAAGACATGGGAGAAAGCCTGGGCCTTTCTTTAAACCCCACCAAATGTGAAATAGTTTCTACCAATCAACAATTGATCCAGAATATTAGTACCGTTTTACCAGGAGCACGAGCCATTGATCCAGCCAATAGCACTCTCCTCGGTGCTCCTCTTGGGTCCAATGCCATCGATCTGGTCCTAGGAAAAAAAGTCGCAGACCTCCGGACGATAGAAAGCAGGATGAAAGACATTGACACACACGATGCCTTCTACCTACTCACCAGGTGCCTGTCGACCCCAAAACTTACCTATTTTCTGAGATGCTCCCCAGCCTTCAGCAGTCCAAAACTCAAGGAATATGACTCTCTCCTGAAGGCCATGCTAGAGAGTGTATTGAATCTTTCCCTTGACGATGGACAGTGGTTGCAAGCCTCACTTCCGGTCAGGCTTGGAGGGCTAGGAGTACGCAGATCCTCCCAGATTGCTCTACCAGCTTTCCTATCCTCTTCCATTGCATCAAACGAGTTGATAAGACAAATTCTTCCTGACACCCTCAGTGACTCAGCAGGAATAGAAGACCCTAGCTATGTCAGTGCCATCACCGAATGGGAGACTCTTGCTGCTCCAGCACCAAACCCTAGTGCAGCACTGGCTCACAAACAGTCAAGCTGGGATAGCCCAATTGCTGAAAAGGTGCTTGCCAACATGCTCAGGGCTGCAACATCAGATAGGGAGATTGCCCGTCTCCAGGCTGTGAGTGCACCTCACTCCGGGGACTTCCTCCAAACATTTCCCATATCGGCAATGGGAACGCGACTCGACCCTAAGACCCTCCGTATTGCAGTGGCTCTGCGCCTTGCTGCCCCAATTCACACAGAATATATGTGTATTTGCGGCGAAGTGCAAGCAGACCAATACGGTCTACATGGTCTTAACTGTTCCAAAACCAAGGGCTGGCATGCAAGACACAATGAGGTCAACGACATCATTAAGAGAACCCTTGCTACAGCTGGATGCCCTGCCGAGAGGGAGCCACGATCACTTGCAGCAAACAATACCCACAACCCAGCAAACCGCCCCGACGGGATCACCATCTATCCTTGGAAGAATGGCAAGCTCTTAGCATGGGACTATACCTGTGTGTCCACACTGGCTGACACCTATATCCATCACAGTGTGGGGCGACAGGGAGGAGCTGCTGACCACAGGGAGGAGTACAAGATCAGCAAGTACAGGGACATTAGCCAACAGTATCAATTTGTCCCAGTGGGATCAGAGACCTTGGGATCATGGGGAAAAAAATGCCACACGTTTCCTTAAAGAATTGGGTTCCAGACTCATCGACACCACCAGGGACCCAAGGGCAGCCACTTTCATGTTCCAGCGCCTCAGCGTCGCCATCCAGAGGGGAAATGCTTGCTGCATACTTGGCTCACGTCCAGCCTCGGAGGAGCTGGAGGAAATTCATCATCTTTGATACATTGTGCCATTGTATTCATGTTTATGTTTTTTTCTGTAAATGTATTTTGTTTATTAATAAATGTTCACATAGAATAAAACATATATAGGGGGTGGTAGGAGAAGAAAATATTCAAAAAGCTCCGGGGAGAACCTTGAGTTTTCTCTGAGGTACGTTTATTGTCTTCTCTGAGGATGAGGGTCCCCATTCCAGCTATAGAGGTGGTACCTTATATATATATATATATATATATATATATATATATATATATATATATATATATATATATATATATATATATATATATATGTATGTATGTATGTATATATATATATATATATATATATATATATATATATATATATATATATATATATATATATATATATATATATATATATACGTCGTGCCGAATATGTAAAACTGGTCAATTAGCAAGAACTCATTTAAAATTAAGTCCTTTCTAAAATTTTCTCTTATACGTTTAAAAATATATTTTTTTCATTAATGTTGATGTAAAAAATTATAATTTTGCACCAAAAGGAACTTAGAAAACTTACCTAACCTTATTATAACAAGAACAATTTATTTTAACCTAACCCAACTAAATATATTTTAGATTTGTTTACAATAATTTAATACTAAACAAACAAAGTGAAATATATTTTTTTCGTTAGGTTCAGAATGATTTTGGCGAAATTATTGCATACACAAATTTTCACTTGTCCTATATGGCAAGATGAGCGTTGCTATTTAAGCCAAGATCGCAATTTCTGCCTATTCGGCGCGACATATATATATATATATATATATATATATATATATATATATATATATATATATATATATATATATATATATATATATATATATATATATGTATATCTATGAGTAGTCACGAAAGCTCTTGGAATTTCACTACTCTCTTTCATAGTGATTGTTTTGCATATTTGTAAATCACCTGTTTACTATGATCTTATTGCATGTGTGTGTGTGTATGTGTATGTGTGTGTGTGTGTGTGTGTGTGTGTGTGTGTGTGTGTGTGTGTGTGTGTGTGTGTGTGTGTGTGTGTGTGTGTGTGAACAAACATTATCTGCCAGCACAGGAGGATTCGAACCTGCGCACTCTGCAGACCCCAGAATATAAGTTTGGATGTCCGAGTTCTTCCTTCGATTCATAAAATTATTAGGAACATACGAAAAAAGAGTTTTGTAATTATTATATTAGCAGGATAATTATCTCTCGATGAAGTATCCTTAAGTTTAACTATCTTTTGCATAATATTTACCATTAATACGGTTATTATTAGTAAGTCTGAAATTATTGAGAACAATATTGAGCATAAATTTATAAATATGTTCGTCTCGGGACAAGTGGAATTACTTAACTGGTAAGAAACTGCTAGTTTGCTCAGTTCGCTTGAGGTGATATGTCAGACAGGCCTCACGTGATAGTGACGAGCGCTGTGCGTTGCCTGCAGTTCACTACCTGTCTGGAGACGCACGTGAGAAGAATCTCTGCTCACCTCAGCATCCCTTGGTAGTGTGCTGCTGGTAGAATTCAGCTTGGAGTAAGTCAAGACAATGTCCGCGGCCTCTGATAGACTGTTTCACAGATGTAATAGGCCTATACTCAAGTGTCTTGGGTCATAGAGGTTGTGTACCACACATCACATACCACCCTGAGCTGCTTCATGAGCACTGGAATGGGAACTTGGTTCCTACACACTGGAATGGGAACTTGGTTCCAACACTCTGGGATGGGAACTTGGTTCCTACACACTGGGATGGGAACTTGGTTCCTACACACTGGGATGGGAACTTGGTGTAGACAGCCTGTACTGTCTGCACAGACAGCCCATGCTGTCTGCCAGCTTAGTTCATATTTCGCGCCACTCAGATGCTGCCCTCTGTAGCCAGGCCTCTCGGTGGGCACGCCAGCCTGCCGGCCCTTGCCACGCTCTCACACACACAGCGGCCTAGCAGGAAGACACAAGGCCTACTCCTAGCTCTCTCTCGTGGGATGGCCCTGCCCGGGCCATGGGCACAACACACAAGCCTGTGTACCCACCACGACATAATAAAGTAAGAAGCCTCCGAAGACGTAACATTTACTCCCCGCTACCAGAACACCAAATATTCCGTTATAAATGGTGGAAAGAGGTGGTCGAAGCAGTTGTTTGCCCAGAGAGAGGAAGGAAGAGGTATGAAGTCATCTTCACTTCATCACCCTATACAAGAAGCATCCGTCTCTCAACGAGTTATCCTGATGTCGTGTCTGCACGTTTGAGCATCCAGACACAGGTACAAGCAGGATCCAGGCCGAAATTTGCCGAAATTCTCCGAGAATTGTAAGTGGCATCCCAGTGACCCCACGCTACAGCGTCCCACTTGTATGTTGCTGCTGTTGTTGTTCAGCTCAGCACGGCTGTTTCAGCAAGCCAGAGGTGAGTTTTGTGGCGATTTCTGCGTCCAGTGTGAGTTCTCCACATGTTTGTGGGAGGAGGGAGTGGCCGCTCCTTGCCTCGCCCTGCTGTACTCTCATACCTCACTAGCCTACCATACACCACTCACCACTACTCACTCCCTCTGCTGTGTTTTCTGCTGTTTTTCGTGTGATTCATTACCAGAGCTGTTTATCCGAGTGCCCAAGGCCACTCGAAGCTACGTGGATCAGCATGCCACGTAGATCACGACACCACGTGGATCCCGATGCCACGTGGGTGTGGGCGATGTCACGTAGATCTACCAGTCACGTGAGTTACAAGATGTCCCAGGCCACATGCTGTGGTCTGCTGCCTGCATCACATTGACGTCACCGACGATGCTGCCCGACTTCATGACGTCACGATGTCTGCTGACGTCACCTCACGATGTCTGCCTGACGTCACCTCGCGACATCACATGATGTCACCGTCGAGTGTTCAGTAATTATTTTAGTATTGTCGAGAAGACTGAGAGAAGATATATGTCGTGTTAATTAATTCCTCTCAGTCAGTGTTCTCACATTTTAGTATATGTCTTAGTGTCAGTTTTGTGCACAGAAAAGCATCATTTGCTAGTTTAAGCCATGTTGTACCGCATGTACCGCGGGTGTGTAAAGTTTCCGTGTGTCCAGCAAGGTCTGAGCCAGACCTGAGTAGCACCACTGTGCTAAGTCACCCGTGTGACCAGTGTGTTTGACAGCTATCAGACAGCCCTGAGCCCGAGCCCCCTTGTACAGAAAGCTTTTATGCTCGTCACTCGTGATGTTCTGCAGAATCGTACCTGCAACGATTCCCATCGAGATTTGTTTCACTTCACCTCCAGACCTTCAGAATGCAGTTATTTGTAGAGAAACAAGTCTGGGGACGCTTAGACTAACCTCTGCTATAACTCCAACTGTCGAGAGAATGACACACTGTGTCAGCCTCGTGTCACAAGCTTCATTGAGCTGCCTGCACAAAGAAGATGTCACTTTGACTGCTAGCTCTCTCACTGCAGTCTGGTGTATGATGTTACGACTCCCAGATGTTTTGCCCAGTCGTCTCTGCCACGACTCGCTCCACAACTCGCTCCACGCTCGTCGGCAGTGACAGCCCAGCGACAGTACCAGTCGAGAAGTGTCCTCCTGAGTCGCTTGCAAGAAGTCCTGCCCAGTTGCCGAGTTTTGTCGATGCCTCACTCGAGGGCACTAGCATGTCGTGCCCCAGGTTGAGTGAAAACCTGCAGCGACTCCTACAATGACTGCTTCACAGTTCCAGAGGACACCGTACCCTGTTACGTCACAGCTCAGCCGCAGCGATGTCTCCCGTGTTGCAGTATCTGTCCAGACGCAGGAAGGCGTGCAGTGATGCCCATCGACACTCACTGCCTGTGACCACGAATTTTAGCACACCCCACATGTTTTTTCTTCCCTCCCTGTAGGAAGTTTTTTTTCCATGTCCATATGTATATATATGTTTTTATTTTGTGTTCTGTGCGCGTCAGGACAACGGGCGGTAGGTGGCCGAGCGTATCTAGACAGCCTGTACTGTCTGCACAGACAGCCCATGCTGTCTGCCAGCTTAGTTCATATTTCGCGCCACTCAGATGCTGCCCTCTGTAGCCAGGCCTCTCGGTGGGCACGCCAGCCTGCCAGCCCTTGCCACGCTCTCACACACACAGCGGCATAGCAGGAAGACACAAGGCCTACTCCTAGCTCTCTCTCGTGGGATGGCCCTGCCCGGGCCATGAGCACAACACACAAGCCTGTGTACCTACCACGACATAACAATAAAGTAAGAAGCCTCCGAAGACGTATCATTTACTCCCTGCTACCAGAACACCAAATAATCGCGTTATATTGGTTCCTACACACTGGAATGGGAACTTGGTTCCAACACTCTGTGATGGGAACTTATTTCCTACACACTGGGATAGGAACTTATTTCCTACACACTGGGATGGGAACTTGGTTCCAACACACTGGGATGGGAACTTGGTGCCTACACACTGGGATGGGAACTTGGTTTCTACACACTGGGATGGGAACTTGGTTCCTACCCACCGGGATGGAAACTTGCTTCCTACACACCTGGATGGGAACTAGGTTCCTACACACTGGGATGGGAACTTGGTTCCAACACACTGGGATGAGAACTTGGTTCCTACACACTGGGATGGGAACTTGATTCCTACACCATGGGATGGGAACTTGGTTCCTACACACTGGGATGGGAACTTGGTTCCAACACACTGGGATAGAAACTTTGTTCCTACACACTGGGATAGGAACTTGGTTCCTACACACTGGGATGGGAACTTGGTTCCTACACACTGGGATGGGAACTTGGTTGCAACACACTGGGATGGGAACTTGGTGCCTACACACTTTGATGGGAACTTGATTTCTACACACTGGGATGGGAACTTGGTTCCTACCCACTGGGATGGAAACTTGCTTCCTACACAATGGGATGGGAACTAGGTTCCTACACACTGGGATGGGAACTTGGTTCCAACACACTGGGATGGGAACTTGGTTCCTACACACTGGGATGGGAACTTGGTTCCTACACACTGGGATGAGAACTTGGTTCCTACACACTGGGATGGGAACTTGGTTCCAACACACTGGGAAAGGAACTTGGTTCCTACACACTGGGATAGGAACTTGGTTCCTACACACTGGGATGGGAACTTGGTTCCTACACACTGGGATGGGAACTTGGTTCCAACACACTGGGATGGGAACTTGGTGCCTACACACTGGGATGGGAACTAGGTTCCTATCCACTGTGATGGAAACTTGCTTCCTACACACTGGGATGGGAACTAGGTTCCTAGACACTGGGATGGGAACTTGGTTCCAACACACTGGGATGGGAACTTGGTTCCAACACACTGGGATGGGAACTTGGTTCCAAAACACTGGGATGGGAACTTGGTGCCTACACGCTGGGATGGGAACTTGGTGCCTACACACTGGGATGGGAACTTGGTGCCTACACACTGGGATGGGAACTTGGTTTCTACACACTGGGATGGGAACTTGGTTCCTACCCACTGGGATGGAAACTTGGTTCCTACACTGGGATGGGAACTAGGTGCCTACACACTCGGATGGGGACTTGGTTCCTACACACTGGGATGGGAACTTGGTTCCTACACACTGGGATGGGAACTTGGTTCCTACACACTGGGATGAGAACTTGGTTCCTACACACTGGGATGGGAACTTGGTTCCAAAACACTGGGATGGGAACTTGGTTCCTACACGCTGGGATGGGAACTTGGTTCCAAAACACTGGGATGGGAACTTGGTGCCTACACACTGGGATGGGAACTTGGTTTCTACACACTGGGATGGGAACTTGGTTCCTACCCACTGGGATGGAAACTTGGTTCCTACACACTGGGATGGGAACTAGGTTCCTACACACTCGGATGGGGACTTGGTTCCTACACACTGGGATGGGAACTTGGTTCCTACACACTGGGATGGGAACTTGGTTCCTACACACTGGGATGAGAACTTGGTTCCTACACACTGGGATGAGAACTTGGTTCCTACACACTGGGATGAGAACTTGGTTCCTACACACTGGGATGGGAAGTTGGTTCCAAAACACTGGGATGGGAACTTGGTGCCTACACACTGGGATGGGAACTTGGTGCCTCCACACTCGGATGGGAACTTGGTTCCTACTCACTCGGATGGGAACTTGGTTCCTACACACTGGGATGGGAACTTCTTAAGTCATTAATAAACGTTCCTTTGGTGATGGCGAAGAGATTTTCATCTTTGGACCCAATGCTTCCCTCACGATTACCTTCCATTCCCCTATGAGTTTAGCGCTTCCTCCTGAATATACTCAAAATTATAATGCCAATAATGCAAATAATAATAATAGACAGTCGAGGAATTCGTGTAGTGTTAATGGACTGCACGTGGTGATGGCTGCCCGTCTTGTGGTATGATTACTCTGATCTGTTCACAGAGTTGCGCCAAGGTGCTCCTCATTTATTTTAATAGTTACGACCTCTACATATTGAAGACACACTACACACACACACATGATTCTCTCTCTCTCTCTCTCTCTCTCTCTCTCTCTCTCTCTCTCTCTCCCTCTCTCTCTCTTTCTCTCCACGTAGATGGTTCAGTTACAATCACTATTAACAATCTTTGCCCATAAAAATGCATCTAAATCTACGAGAAACTCCGACCCAGGAATGGATCGCTGAGATCCTCCTTGTCTTTCCAAACTTTCTGAACTGAACCCATCTATTAGTGTGTGTGTATGTGAGTGTGTGTGTGTGTGTGTGTGTGTGTGTGTGTGTGTGTGTGTGTGTGTGTGTGTGTGTGTGTGTGTGTGTGTGTGTGTGTGTGTGTGTGTGTGTGTGTGTGTGTGTGTGTGTGTGTGTGTGTGCGTCTGTGTGTGTGTGTGTGTGTGTGTGTGTGTGTGTGTGTGTATGTGTGTGTGTGTGTGTGTGTGTATGTGTGTGTGTGTGTGTGTGTGTGTGTGTGTGTGTGTGTGTGTGTGTGTGTATGTATGTGTGTGTGTGTGTGTGTGTGTGTGTGTGTGTGTGTGTGTGTGTGTGTGTGTGTATGTGAGTGTGTGTGTGTGTGTGTGTGTGTGTGTGTGTGTGTGTGTATGTGTGTGTGTGTGTGTGTGTGTGTGTGTGTGTGTGTGTGTGTGTGTGTGTGTGTGTATGTGAGTGTGTGTGTGTGTGTGTGTGTGTGTGTGTGTGTGTGTGTGTGTGTGTGTGTGTGTGTGTGTGTGTGTGCTCACCTAGTTGTAATCACCTAGTTGTGGTTGCAGGAGTCGATTCACAGCTCCTGGCCCCGCCTCTTCACTGGTCGCTACTATGTCACTCTTCCATCTCCATGAGCTTTGTCATACCTCTTCTTAAAGCTATGAATGGATCTTACTTCCACTACATCATTTCCAAGACTATTCCACTTCCCGACAACTCCGTGACTAAAGAAATGCTTCCTAACATCCTTGTAATTCATCTGAGTCTTCAACTTCCAACTATGACCCCTTGTTGCTATGTCCCATCTCTGGAACATCCTGTTTCTGTCCACCTTGTCGATTCCTCTCAGTATTTTATATGTCGTTATCATATCCCTCCTATCTCTCCTGTCTTCCAGTGTCGTCAGATCGATTTCCCTTCAACTCTCCTCGTAGGACATACCCGTTAGCTCCGGAACTAACGTACACAGAATATAGGGTCCTGAACGATTCCTTATTAAGATGTCGGAATGCTGTTCTGAGGTTTGCTAGGCGCCCATATGCTGCAGCAGTTATTTGGTTGATGTGTGCCTCAGGAGATGTGCCTGGTGTTATACTCACCCCAAGATCTTTTTCCTTGAGTGAGGTTTGTAGTCTCTGACCCCCTAAACTATACTCCGTCTGCGGTCTTCTTTGCCCTTCCCAAATCTTCATAACTTTGCACTTGGTGGGGTTGAACTCCAGGAGCCAATTGCTGGACCAGGTCTGCAGCCTGTCCAGATCCTTTTGTAGTTCTGCCTGGTCTTCGATCGAATGAATTCTTCTCATCAACTTCACGTCATCTGCAAACAGGGACACTTCGGAGTCTATTCCTTCCGTCATGTCGTTCACAAATACCAGAAACAGCACTGGTCCTAGGACTGACCCCTGTGGGACCCCGCTGGTCACAGGTGCCCACTCTGACACCTCGTCACGTACCATGACTCGCTGCTGTCTTCCTGACAAGTATTCCCTGATCCATTGTAGTGCCTTCCCTGTTATCCCTGCTTGGTCCTCCAGTTTTTGCACTAATCTCTTGTATGTAGCTGTGTGTGTGTGTGTGTGTGTGTGTGTGTGTGTGTGTGTGTGTGTGTGTGTGTGTGTGTGTGTGTGTGTGTGTGTGTGTGTGTGTACGTCTGTGTGCGTCTGTGTGCGTCTGTGTGTGTGTGTGTGTGTTTGTGTGTGTGTGTGTGTGTGTGTGTGTGTGTGTGTGTGTGTGTGTGTGTGTGTGTGTGTGTGTGTGTGTGTGTGTGTGTGTGTGTGTGTGTGTGTGTGTGTGTGTGTGTGTGTGTGTGTGTGTGTACTCACCTAAACTGTAAACACCTAATTGTGGTTGCAGGAGTCAATCATAGCTCCTGGCCCCGCCTCCTCACTTGTCGCTACTAGGTACACTCTCTCCCAGTTCTATGAGTTTTATCATACCTCTTCTTAAAGTTATGTATGGATCCTGCCTCCACTACATCACTTGCCAGACTATTCCACTTCCTGACAACTCTATGGCTGAAGAAATACTTCCTAACATCTCTGTGACTCATCTCTGAAACGCATCTCGGAAACATTCTCTCCTTATCCACCCTGTTATTTCCTCTCAGTATTTTATTCGTTGTTGCCATGTCCTCCCTATCCCTCCTGTCCTCCAGTATTGTTAGGTTGAGGTCCCTCAACCGTTTCACGTAGGACATACCCCATAGCTCCGGGACTAGTCTTGTCGCAATCCTTCGTACTTTCTCTACTTCTTGACGAGTTTTATCAGGTGTGGGTTCCTTACTGGTCCTGCATATTCATCTATGTGTCTGACGTACACGGTGTACAGTATCGTGAATGACTTCTTAGATGACGAAACTCTATTCTCATGTTTGCTAGGCGCCCATATGCTGCAGTAGTCATTTGATTGATGTGCGCCTCAGGAGATGTGCTCCTTGTGGTACTCATAAGAACATAAGAAGAACATAAGAACGAAGGAACACTGCAGCAGGCCTACTGGCCCATGCGAGGCAGGTCCAAGTCTCCAACCTAGTCAGGTCAGGTCACCTTGACTTAAGGGAGGAACACGGCAACCGTCCTGGTAGCACAAGCTAATCAGGTCCAACTCACACCCACCCACACCCACTCATAAGAACATAAGAACATAAGAAAGGAGGAACACTGCAGCAGGCCTGTTGGCCCATACTAGGCAGGTCCTTTACAATTCATCCCACTAACAAACATTTGACCAACCCAATTTTCAATGCTACCCAAGAAATAAGCTCTGATATGCAAGTCCCACTCAAATCCAACCCCTCCCACTCATGTACTTATCCAACCTAAATTTGAAACTACCCAAAGTCCTAGCCTCAATAACCCAACTAGGTAGACTGTTCCACTCATCAACTACCCTATTTCCAAACCAATACTTTCCTATGTCCTTTCTAAATCTAAACTTATCTAATTTAAATCCATTACTGCGGGTTCTCTCTTGGAGAGATATCCTCAAGACCTTGTTAATATCCCCTTTATTAATACCTATCTTCCACTTATACACTTCGATCAGGTCTCCCCTCATTCTTCGTCTAACAAGTGAATGTAACTTAAGAGTCTTCAATCTTTCTTCATAAGGAAGATTTCTAATGCTATGTATTAATTTAGTCATCCTACGCTGAATGTTTTCTAACGAATTTATGTTCATTCTGTAATATGGAGACCAGAATTGAGCTGCATAATCTAGGTGAGGCCTTACTAATGATGTATAAAGCTGCAGTATGACCTCTGGACTTCTGTTGCTTACACTTCTTGATATAAATCCCAGTAATCTATTTGCCTTATTACGTACGCTTAGGCATTGCTGTCTTGGTTTAAGGTTGCTGCTTACCATAACCCCCAAGTCCTTTTCGCAATCTGTATGGCTAAGTTCTACATTATTTAAGTTATAAGTGCTAGGGTTATGGACACTTCCGAGCTTGAGAACCTTGCATTTATCTACA
Source organism: Cherax quadricarinatus (assembly GCF_038502225.1). NCBI lineage: Eukaryota > Metazoa > Arthropoda > Malacostraca > Decapoda > Parastacidae > Cherax > Cherax quadricarinatus. The sequence continues at coordinate 8,736,736 of NC_091294.1, read as the reverse complement.
TTGAACTGCATCTGCCACTTTTCTGACCAAGAGTAGAGTTTGTCTAAATCCTCCTGAAGTTCCCTAACATCTACGTTTGAATCAATTATCCTACCTATCTTTGTGTCATCGGCGAATTTGCTCATATCACTAGTAATTCCTTCATCAAGATCATTGATATATATTATAAACAACAACGGGCCCAAGACTGATCCCTGTGGAACGCCACTTGTTACTGATCCCCACTCGGATTTAACCCCATTTATGGACACTCTCTGCTTCCTGTCTGTGAGCCATGATTCGATCCACGAGAGCAATCTTCCCCCAATGCCATGAGCTGCTACTTTCTTCAACAGTCTTTGGTGCGGAACTCTATCAAATGCCTTACTAAAATCTAAGTAAATAATATCAAATTCTTTATCGTGGTCAACAACCTCAAAAGCTTTACTGAAAAAAGTTAATAAATTAGTTAGACAAGACCGGCCTCTTGTGAATCCATGCTGAGTATCATTAATCAAGCTATGCTTATCGAGATGGCTTCTTATAATTTGAGCTATAATTGACTCTAGTAATTTGCCTACAATTGAGGTCAGGCTTATTGGGCGGTAATTTGACGGTAACGACTTGTCCCCTGTTTTAAAAATAGGAATTACATTAGCCATCTTCCACATATCAGACACTACACCTGTTTGAAGAGATAAATTAAAAATATTAGTTAATGGTTCACAGACTTCCATTTTGCATTCCTTTAGAACCCTTGAAAAAACCTCATCAGGACCCGGTGACTTATTTTGCTTCAGTCGGTCTATCTGCTTCACAACCATTTCACTAGTGACTATGATGTTACATAATTTATCTTCTTCTGGCCCACTATAAAAATTAATTACCGGAACACTACTAGTGTCTTCCTGTGTAAAAACCGAGAGAAAATAATTATTTAAAATCGAGCACATTTCATTCTCTTTGTCAGTAAGATGCCCATAGTTATTTTTAAGGGGACCTATCTTATCTCTGACTTTTGTTCTATATACCTGGAAAAAACTTTTTGGGTTAGTTTTAGAATCCCTAGCAACTTTAATTTCATAGTCCCTTTTAGCTTTTCTTATCCCCTTTTTAATGTCCCTCTTAATGTCAATATACTGATTCATAAGATGACCCTTGCCTCTTTTGATACGCCTATAAATTCCTTTCTTATGCCCTAGTAGATATTTCAGCCTATTATTCATCCATTTTGGGTCATTTCTATTTGATCTAATTTCTTTATAAGGGATAAATGTTCTTTGAGCAGCATGTATTGTGTTCAGAAAACTGTCATATTGATAGCTCTCTTCGTTACCCCAGTCAACAGATGATAAGTGTTCTCTAAGCCCATCGTAATCTGCTAAGCGAAAATCTGGGACTGTTACTGAGTTATCCCTACTATCATACTTCCATTCAATTCTAAATGTAATTGATTTGTGGTCGCTAGCACCCAGTTCTTCTGAAACTTCTAAATTATTAACAAGGGATTCATTGTTTGCCAGAACTAAGTCAAGCAGGTTATTACCCCTTGTAGGTTCTGTCACAAACTGCTTCAGAAAACAATTCTGAACTACTTCTAAGAAGTCGTATGATTCTAAATTCCCAGTCAAGAAATTCCAATCAATATGACTAAAGTTAAAGTCTCCTAGAATTACTACATTATCGTGCCTTGTGGCCCTAACAATTTCCTCCCATAGTAGTCTTCCCTGGTCCCTATCTAAATTTGGGGGACGGTATATCACACCTAAAGTTAATTTTTCATGCCCCTCTGAAAATTCTATCCAAACAGACTCTGTATGTGTTACTTCAGACTTAATACCCGTTTTAATGCAACAGTTCAAGCGATCTCGGACATACAATGCCACCCCACCCCCCTTCCCGATACTTCTATCTACTTGGAACAATTTGAAACCCTGAATGTGACATTCTGCAGGCATGTCCCGACTTTTTGAATTAAACCACGTCTCAGTAATGGCAAATACATCTATGTTACCTGCACTAGCAACTAGTCTCAACTCGTCCATCTTATTCCTAGCACTGCGACTATTTGTGTAATATATACTTAAGGACCCTCCTTTCTCTTTATCATTCCTGCTCCTTTCTGTTATTCCACTAAACCTATTACTGTCCTTGTCAATTAGTGCCACTGGCCTTCCGAAATCCACCTCATTTTGCCTATTACTAGTTCTCCTAGTACTCATATTACTACCCTGAGACTTCACAGTTTTCCCGCAGAAACCCATACCACTAACTATTCCTAGTTTAAAGACCTAACAGCTCCCTCCACTGCGTTGGCCAGTGCTCCCACCCCACACCTAGACAAGTGAACCCCATCCCTGGCATACATGTCATTTCTGCCATAGAAGAGGTCCCAGTTGTCAATGAATGTTACCGCATTTTCCTTACAGTATTTGTCCAGCCAGCAATTGACACCAATTGCTCTGGACAACCATTCATTTCCAACTCCTCTCCTTGGCAAAATGCCACGTATGACAGGTTTCCCACCCTTCTTCCTAATTATCTCTATTGCTGACCTATACCTGCTAATCAGGTCCTCACTCCTACATCTGCCAACATCGTTGCCTCCAGCACTGAGACAGATAATAGGATTGCTCCCATTACCTCTCATGATGTCATCCAGACGGCTAACAATATCCTTCATCCCAGCCCCAGGAAAACACACTCTCTGCCTCCTACTCCTATCCTTCAAACAGAATGCCCTATCCATGTACCTAATCTGACTATCCCCAACAACAACAATGTTTTTACCTTCCTTGGCGTCGTCCGTAGTGATGCTCCGAGTAGTCGACTCAAATTCGCCAGGTAGCATTACACCACTTGTAGAATTCGTCATGACGTTCTCGATGGTCTTCGTTGGGGTTTCTAGGGATGTCTCACTCACGTCTGCCAATGCTTCCTTGGTGCTCGTTGTGGCATTCCCAGTAGAACACTCACATTCGTCTGGTAGCACCGAGAATGAGTTGGAAGTTTCCACGGCAGTCTTCTGGTTTCTCGTTGTTTCTGCCTCTCCAACCGTTTTCTTAATCTTCAGCTTGGTTCCATGTTGCCCGACCACTGACCAAGCTCCCCTCTTAACCTGGGGACTCACAACAGGAGGATTACTACGAATCCTCTTGTTCTCCTCCGTTAATCGCCGTATCTCCAGTTTAGCAACTCTGAGTTCTTCTCTCAGCTGCTGGTAAAGCTGCTCAAGAGAGGGCATCCTGGTTCAGATTCACAGAGAGCACACAAACAGGTCTTCACAGGAGAGCACACAAACAGGTCTTCACAGCACTCATGTATTTATCCAACATATTTTTAAAGCTACACAACGTTCTGGCCTCTATAACTGTACTTGGGAGTTTGTTCCACTCATCCACAACTCTATTACCAAACCAGTACTTTCCTATATCCTTCCTGAATCTGAATTTTTCTAACTTAAAACCATTGCTACGAGTCCTGTCTAGGCTAGATATTTTCAGCACACTATTTACATCCCCTTCATTTATTCCTGTCTTCCATTTATACACCTCAATCATATCCCCCCTAATTCTACGTCTTTCTAGAGAGTGAAGATTCAGGGCCCTTAGTCTATCCTCATAGGGAAGGTTTCTGATACATGGGATCAACTTTGTCATCCTCCTTTGTACATTTTCCAGAGCATTTATATCCATTCTGTAATACGGTGACCAAAACTGTGCAGCATAATCTAAATGAGGCCTAACCAAGGATGTATAGAGTTGAAGAACAACCTGAGGACTCCTATTGTTTATGCTTCTTGATATAAAGCCAAGGATTCTATTAGCTTTATTGCGAACACTTATGCATTGTTGTCTTGGTTTCAGATTACTGCTAACCAGAACTCCAAAATCTTTTTTGCAATCCGTAATATTAAGATCTACATTATTTAGTTTATATGTGGCATGGTTATTGTCCTGTCCAACATTTAGAACTTTGCATTTGTCTATATTAAACTGCATCTGCCACCTCTCCGACCACTGCATCAGTCTACTCAAATCTTCCTGGAGTGCTCTAATGTCCTCGTCAGAATGAATTCGACGGCCTATTTTGGTGTCATCGTCAAACTTGCTGATGTCGCTCTTTATGCCCTCATCTATGTCGTTTATGTATATTGTGAACAGCAGGGGGCCCAACACTGACCCCTGTGGAACACCGCTCGTGACGCTTCCCCACTCTGATTTCTCCCAATTTATGCAAACTCTCTGCTGCCTATTTGTCAACCATGCGTCTATCCAGGAAAAAATTTCTCCTCCTATTCCATGTGCCTTAATTTTCCTCAATAGTCTCTGATGTGGGACCCTGTCAAAAGCCTTACTGAAGTCCATGTACACAATATCATATTCATTACCATGATCTACCTCCTCAAATACCTTAGTGAAAAAAGTTAACAAATTCGTAAGGCAGGAACGCCCCTTTGTGAAACCATGCTGAGATCCGTTGATTAATTTATGCTTTTCAAGGTGGCTACGAACTGCCTCGGCAATTATTGATTCCATAAATTTTCCCACTATGGAGGTTAGGCATATTGGTCTATAGTTTGAAGCTAAGGACCTGTCACCTGTTTTGAAAATAGGTATCACATTTGCCATTTTCCACTTATTTGGCACCATGCCAGTTTGTAGTGATATGTTGAAAAGATTAGCCAAAGGTTTGCTAAGCTCCTCTTTACATTCCTTTAGAACCCTTGCATACAGTTTATGAGGGCCTGGGGATTTGTTAGGTTTTAATTTATCTATTTGCCTAAGGACCATGTCACTTGTGACCCTAATCGTGCACAGTTTATTATCGTCCTGTTCCACATAATTTATCATTTCTGGAATATCGCTGGTATCCTCCTGTGTAAAAACTGAGAGGAAGTATGTGTTAAAACTTCTACACATTTCCTAATCAGTGAGCTGACCCGAGGAACTTTTGAGTGGGCCTTTTCCCTGAGTGAGTTTTGCAGCCTCTGACCTCTTAGGATGTACTCCGTCTGCGGTCTTGATGCCCTTCCCCAAACTGTATAACTTTGCACTTGCTGGGGTTAAACTCCAGGAGCCTTTGTCAGACCAGACTTTCAGCCTGTCCAGATCCCCATGTAGGATTTCCTGATGCTCTTCTGCTTGTATTCTCCTCAAAAGCTTCACATTGTCTGCAAACAGCGACACATCTGACTCTATCCCTTCCTTCATATCATTCACATATACAAGAGACATCACCGGACCTAGGACTGACCCTTGTGGAACCCCATTCGACACATGCACCCACTCTGACACCTCGTCTCGGACCAGCACACGTTGTTTCCTTCTTGTCAGGCATTCCCTGATCCATTGCAGTACTTTCCCTTCTATTCCTGCCTGCTCCTCTAGTTTTTCAACCAGTCTCTTGTGTGGTACTGTGTAGAAAGCCTCCTCACAGTCCAAGAAGATGCGGTCTGCCCATCCCTCTCTTTCCTCTCTTACATTCGTTACCTTGTCATAGAACCCCAATAGGTTCGTGATACAGGATTTTCCTTTCCTGAAGCCGTGCTGGTTATCATGTATTAGTACATTCCGTTCAAGGTGCCCCACCAATCTTTTCCTGATAATCTTCTCCTTGGCTTTACATACATGTCAGCAACATTGGTCTGTAATCAAGTGTAGCCTGTCTGTCTCCTGAGAAAACGGGACTACATTTGCTCTCTTCCACACCTCAGGCAGTTGCTCTGTTTAGATAGATATATTGAAGATTATTGTTAGTGGTACACACAGTGCATCTGCTCCCTCTCTCAGGACCCAAGGAGAAATATATCTGGGCCCATCGACTCCGAGGTATCTGGTTCCCCTAGCAGTTTCGTCACCTCTTCTTCGGTTATGTAGCACTTTTTGGTGTACCCTACCACCTCGGTTTCCTAGGAGTGTATGTGTATGTGTATGTGTACTCACCTAATTGTGATTGCAGGGGTCGAGACTCAGCTCCTGGCTCCCGCCTCTTCACCGACCGCTACTAGGCCCTCTTTCCCCTTGCTCCATGAGTTATATCATACCTCGTCTTAAAACTATGTATAGTTCCTGCCTCCACTACATCGCTTGCCAGACTATTCCACTTCCTAACTACTCTAAGGCTGATGAAATACTTCCTAACATTCCTTTGACTCATCTGAGTCTTCAGCTACCAATTGTGACCCCTTCTTTCTGTGTCCCATCTCTGGAACATCCTGTCTCTGTCCACCTTGTCAATTCCTCTCAGTATTTTGTATGTCGTTATATCTCCCCTGACCCTCCTGTCCTCTAGTGTTGTCAGACCGATTTCCCTTAACCTTTCTTCATAGGACATTCCCCTGAGCTCTGGAACTAGCCTTGTTGCACTTTCTCTAATTTCTTGACGTGTTTGACCAGGTGTGGGTTCCAAACTGGTGCTGCGTACTCCAGTATGGGCCTGACGTACACAGTGTATAAAGTCTTGAACGCTTCCTTATTGAGGTACCGGAACGCTATTCTCAGATGTGTGTGTGTATGTGTGTGTGTGTGTGTACTCACATTTTTGTGCTCACCTATTTGTGGTTGCAGGGGTCGAGTCACAGCTCCTGGCCCCGCCTCTTCGCTGATTTCTACTAGGTCCTCTCTCTCCCTGCCCCATGAGCTCTATCATACCTCGCCTTAAAACTATGTATGGTTCCCGCCTCCACTACGTCACTTTCTAGGCTATTCCACGGCCTGACTACTCTATGGCTGAAGAAATACTTCCTAACATCCCTTTGATTCATCTGAGTCTTCAACTTCCAATTATGACCTCTTGTGTCTGTGTCCCTTCTCTGGAACATCCCGTCTTTGTCCACCTCGTCTATTCCGTGCAGTATTTTATATGTCGTTATCATGTCTCCCCTGACCCTCCTGTCCTCCAGTGTCGTCAGGCCGATTTCCCTCAACCTTTCTTCGTAGGACAATCCCCGTAGATCTGGGACTAGTCTTGTTGCAAACCTTTGCACTTTCTCTAATTTCTTGACGTTCTTGACTAGGTGTGGATTCCAAACTGGTGCTGCATACTCCAGTATGGGCCTGACGTAAATGGTATACAAAGTCTTAAACGAATCCTTACTGAGGTATCGGAACGCTATCCGTAGGTTTGCCAGGCGCCCGTATGCTGCAGCAGTTATCTGATTGATGTGCGCCTCAGAAGATATGCTCGGTGTTGTACTCACCCCTAGATCTTTTTCCTTGAGTGAGGTTTGCAGTCTTTGGCCATCTAAACTATATTGTGTCTGCGGTCTTCTTTGCCCTTCCCCAATCTTCATGATTTTGCATTTGGCAGGGTTAAATTCAAGGAGCCAGTTGCTGGACCAGGCTTGTAGCCTGTCCAGGTCTCTTTGTAGTCCTGCCTGATCCTCATCCGATTTGATTCTTCTCATTAACTTCACATCATCTGCAAACAAGGACACTTCTGAGTCTATCTCTTCCGTTATGTCGTTCACATATACCAAGAACAGCACAGGTCCTAGGACTGACCCCTGTGGAACCCCGCTTGTCACAGGCGCCCACTCTGGCACCTCGTCGCGTACCATGACTCGTTGTTGCCTCCCTGTCAGGTATTCTCTGATCCATTGCAGTGCCTTTCCTGTTATATGTGCCTGATCCTCTAGCTTTTGCAGTAACCTCTTGTGAGGAACTGTGTCGAAGGCCTTCTTGCAGTCCAAAAATATGCAGTCGATTCACCTCTCTCTCTCTTGTCTTACTTCTGTCACCTTGTCATAAAACTCTAGTAGGTTTGTGACACAGGATTTTCCTTCCCTGAAACCGTGCTGGTTGTCAATTATACACTTGTTTCTTTCCAGGTGCTGCACCACTCTCCTCCTGATGATCTTCTTCATGACCTTGCATACTATACACGTTAGTGATACAGGTCTGTAGTTTAGTGCCTCATGTCTGTCTCCCTTTTTAAAAATTGGGACTACATTTGCCATTTTCCATACCTCAGGGAGTTGCCCAGTTTCAAATGATGTGTTGAAGATCTTTGTTAATGGCTCACACAATATCTCTGCTCCCTCTTTAAGGACCCATGGAGAGATGTTGTCTGGTCCCACCGCCTTTGAGGTGTTAAGTTCGCATAGCAGCTTCTTCACCTCCTCCTTGGTTATATGTACCTCATCCAGCACTTGCTGGTGTGCCCCGCTGTTCTGATTTCCTGGAGTCCTACTGGTTTCCACTGTAAATACCTCTTTAAATCTTGTGTTGAGCTCCTGACATACCTCTTGGTCGTTTCTTGTGAATTCCCCATCACCCTTCCTCAATCTGATTACCTGGTCCTTGACTGTTGTTTTCCTCCTGATGTGGCTGTGCAACAGCTTTGGGTCAGTCTTTACTTTTGATGATATGTCATTTTCATATTGTCTCTGAGCCTCCCTTCTTATCTGTGCATATTCGTTTCTGGCTCTTCGGCTAATTTCTTTATTTTCCTGAGTTCTCTGTCTTCTGTACCTTTTCCATTCTCTAGTACACCTAGTTTTTGCCTCCCTACACCTTTGGGTGAACCAAGGACTCGTTCTGTTATTCCCATTATTTCTGTTTCCCTTGGAAACAAACCTCTCCTCTGCCTCCTTGCATTTTGTTGCCACATATTCCATCATTTCTTGCACTGGTTTTCCTGTCAGTTCCCTCTCCCACTGAATGTCTTGAAGGAAGTTCCTCATGCCTGAGTAGTTCCCCCTTTTGTAGTTTGGTTTTTCCCAGCCTATTCCTGCTACTCTCTCCACTTGGAGCTCAACTATGTAGTCGAAGCACAGAACCACATGATCACTAGCTCCCAGGGGCCTTTCATACATGATATCCTCGATGTCAGAACTACTCAAGGTGAATACAAGGTCCAGTCTTGCTGGTTCATCCTCTCCTCTCTCTCTGGTAGTGTCTCTAACATTTTGATGCATGAGGTTTTCCAGTACCACATCCATCATCTTGGTTCTCCATGTTTCGGGACCCCCATGGGGCTCCAGGTTTTCTCAGTCAATCTCCTTATTATTGAAATCACCCATAACTAGTAACTTTGCTCCCCCCATGTGTGCTCTCCTGGCCACCTCGGCTAGTGTGTCGATCATTGCTCTGTTGCTCTCATCGTATTCTTCTCTTGGCCTCCTGCAGTTCTGTGGTGGGTTGTACATTGCTGCAATTATCACCTTATGTCCCTCAGACTGGATTGTTCCTACTAAGTAGTCCCTTTCGCCCGTGCCATCCATTCCTTCCATTTTCTCAAAACCCCACTGGTTTTTAATGAGCAGTGCAACTCCTCCTCCCCCTCTCCTCCCTCTGTCTTTCCTGAGGATTTGATATCCGGATGGAAAGATTGAATCTGTTATTATTCTGGTGAGTTTTGTTTCTGTGAGTGCTATTATGTCTGGGGATGTCTCCGTGATTCTTTCGTGCCACTCCTCATACTTGTTTGTTATTCCCTCTGCATTTGTATACCACACCCTCAACTTCTTTTCTAAGACTGTGGTCTGGGAGGTATATTGGGGTTGGGGAAGTGGGAGACCTGATAAGGAACTATGGGTTATTGCTGTGGGGTGGAGTTTGTAATGTAGTGGGTGGGGGCATTGGATGTGGCATGGGTGTTTTGATTTAGAGTGTTTGGTTGCACTGGGGTTGACCTGGTTGGGAAGCTTCTATAGGAAGTTGTGAGGGAGGCTGTATTTGATCTTCTTCCTGGGTCTGGGATCTCCTGTCTGTCTTCTCCATCCCCTCTCTTTCCTCCTCTCGCCTTTGTACCATCTCTCTCAGTTTCTGCCTTTCTTCTTGTGTTCTGTCGCGGTCGAGATACACCTTCCTGTATGCCGGCATGTCCCTTAATCATGCTTTCTCCTGCAGGATCCTGGTCCGAGTCGCTTCTGCCTTGAAGGTCACTTTCACTGGCCGGGTTCTTTTTTTTACAAACCCCCCTATTCTCCAAAAATTTTCCAGCTGGGTCATGTCTTCTTCTCCTATTGCTTTCATGATGCTTTCAATTGCTTTTTTTCCCCTTGTTTTCTTGCTTCATATGTTTCCCCTTCAACTTCCTGGAGCCCATACACAAAGACTGACCTCACCCTTTCATTCTCCCACTGCATATCCCTGTGTATCCCCTCATTTAATTTGGTTCCCTCCACTGCAGCTTTCCTTTCTTCAGTTTCACTGGCTAATGTACTTGGGCTCAGTGGCCTGTCATTTTCCCTTCTCGGTTTTCCTTGGGCTCTGTTGTTGTCTGTTAGGGCCTCCACATAAAGCTTAGCTCTTTCATTTACTACAGTCTCCTCTGATAGAGCTTCTCCATGCAGTTGTGCCCCTTCTTTCCCTACTGTCCCCTTATTTGTGGCTGAGGTAGGGGTCACTGTTGTCAATCCCAAAATGCTCTTTAGTTCTTTAGGCTGTTTCAGATTTTTCAGTTTCTCTTCTAAACTCTGTATCCTAGCCTCTGCTGCTTTGACATGCGCCTCCCACTTCCTGCTTTCCATATCTATCCTCTCTTCCATTCTCATGCTCTTCAAGTTTCTTTTCCCATTCATGATCCCCTTTTATGAGTTCTGCTGCCCAATCTTCCTTTGCAGCTTCCTCCTCCTGTCCCTTGGTTTTTCTTGTTGCTCTCTGGCAACCCATTTTTGTTTTATCCTGATTGCCTCAGAGTGGGAAACCTATGTAGTTCTGTATGTTAGGTTAGTAGTGTGTATGTCAGAGTGTGGGGGGGGGGGTAGTGGAGGAACTGTGGCTATGTGGGAGAGGAGTCGGGGGGTAGGGAGGGGGAGGGTGAACGGGGGAGGGTGAACGGGGGAGGGGAGGGTGAACAAGGGAGGGGAGGGATCAGGGGAAGTAGTGGAATGTCGGTGGTGAGGGGGGAAGTGTATGTGTGAGTCTGGATATGTGTGAGTGTGTGTGTGTGTGTGTGTGTGTGTGTGTGTGTGTGTGTGTGTGTGTGTGTGTGTGTGTGTGTAATTTTGTGTGGAATTATGTGTGGGTTTATTATGTACTGAAAGGTAGGTGGCTTGTGCTGTAATGTAGAGTCTCAGTGGTCCTTGGCTGCCCACAACTTCTTGTGACCTGACCCCCTACCTCCTGGGACTTGACCGGCACGTACTTACAGTGTGTGTGTGTGTGTGTGTGTGTGTGTGTGTGTGTGTGTGTGTGTGTGTGTGTGTGTGTGTATGTATGTTTGTGTGTATGTGTGTGTGTGTTTGTGTATGTGTGTGTGTATATATTTGTGTATGTGCGTGTGTGTGTGTGTGTGTGTGTGTGAGGGAGGGATGGTTAGGGGGGTAGGTGGTGTGTGTGTGTGTGTGTGTGTGTGTGTGAGTGCATGTGTGTGTGTGTGTGTGTGTGTGTGTGTGTGTGCGTGTGTGTAATTATGTGTCGAATTATGTTTGTGAGTGTGTGTGTGTGTGTGTGTGTGTGTGTGTGTGTGTGTGTGTGTGTGTTTGTGTGTGTGTGTGTGTGTGTGTGTGTTTGTGTTTTAAGCAAAGACAACCATTCATGATACATATACATTTTCTATAATACCACACAAAAAAAGGAAACAAGCGCACTTCTCACATCACTGACAAACAGATACACAGTATCAACAATACCTAAGGCTAACCAACGAGTAGAAAATCTTCAAAAGCATTCGCTCTCTCAATAAAACAAACAACTAAGCAATACCAACGGTTAAACAACCTTCCCCCCTAAAAAAAACAAAAGCTGAAGTTATCAAACAAGCCAACAATCTCTACAAAAGCCAATCAACACACCAGATGTTACCTCAACTTGGCAGCCATTACTTGCCAGTAATCACAGCCAATTACGCAGTTAGACTAACGAGCAATTATCCTCAACAAGCCAGTTAGCAGAAACTACTAAAATATTGTTGCGTCAGTTCTCCAGACTCCCAGATTGTCGTATTAGTCTGTTTCATAGTAATATTGATGTGCAGTGCTCCGTCACAGTAGAGTTACTTGCCCTCTAGACTTCTCAGCCTGACACAGTCCCTGTGAGAGCTTCGCGTCTGAGTTCGATGACTCGTGAAGATTCAGCTGTTCGATGACTCGCGAAGATGCAGAAGTTCGATGACTCGCGAAGATTCATCAGTTCGATGGATCCTTCAAGATTACTATCTTTATTTGAGCATAAAACAAACAATGTGCTTGACCACTCTAACGGAGGATCTTTTGTGCTGTTCAGGGACTCTTGATCTAATGAACTGAACCTGACCTCGCCTTCCAAGTCGCAGTATGACTCATTTAGGTTTAGTTTCCCTCCCCACCTCCAAAAAACAGGTAAAAATAATCACTGACTTGAGGGTGCAAGGATGAGTGTATCACACAGGCTTATCAGTACAAGTTCATGCGGCCTGACCGTCATTATGGCTGACACGTTGATGATTAAGACACATGTGCAACAGTTGGGTATCTTTATTGCTGAAGGTTTTCGCCTACACAGGAGGCTTCTTCAGTCAAATGCAGAGGCAGTAGGTGTAGCAGTGAAATGAAGATGTAATCAGTCCGTCAACCTGTACAGGCGAAACGTTTCAGCAAAAAAAAAAGATACCCTGTTGATGCACATGTGTCTTAATCATCAACTTGTCGGTATTTTATACTATTTTCAGTAGCAGAGTCATGTGAGTACAAAAAGAAAATATCCTTTTGGTGATACTTAAATGATATTTTGGGGGTCAACGCCCCCTCCCAGCCCTGCCCCAGATCAGTTCTCCCGGTGGATGAAGACTTCATCAACCAGTCTTGTGTTTCTGACAGCTAGCAGTCCACCACAAGAACCAAAGCCCAGCTGATCAGGAACTGACTCGAGAAGCTTTTCTTTAAGTTTCTCTCGAAGACAACCATGGGTCTGTTGGTAATCCCCCTTCATGGACGAAGGGAGGCTGTTGAAAAGTCTTGGGCCCCTTAAACTTATTACACTATCTCTTATTGTACTAATGACAAGCCTACTTTAAACTAGAGGTATTTTGCACCTTCTGCCAAGTTCCTTGTTTTCATAGGAAGTGATTTCTGTGAACAGATTTGGGACAAGTCCCTCTAGAATTTTCCAGGTGTAAATTTTGATGCATCTTTCTCTCCAGCATTCCAAGGAGTACAAGTCGAGGGACTTCAAACATTTCCAACAATTTAGCTGCTTGACTGAATTTATAAGGACAGTATACCTGGAATATACCTGGAGAGAGTTTCGGGGGTCAACGCCCCCGCTGCCCGGTCTATGATCAGGCCTCATGGTGGATCAGAGCCTGATCAACCAGGCTGTTACTGTTGACCGCAGGTAAACCGACGTACGAGCCTGACCAACGCCTTCTTGAAGACAGCCAGAGGTCTTTTGGTAATCCCCTTTATGTATGCTGACCCCTGACACTTATTGTGTTGTCTCTTTTCGTGCTAGTGACGCCCCTGCTTCTCATCGGGGGAATGTTGCATCGCCTGTCGAGTCTTTTGCTTTCATATGCAGTGATTTTCGTGTGCAAATTTGGTACTAATCCCTTTAGGATTCTCCAAGTTTATATAATCATGTATCTCTCCCGCCTACATTCCAGGGAATACAAGTCGAGGAACTTCAACCGTTCCCTGTAATTTAGGTGTTTTATATCACTTATGTGTGCTGTACATTTTCTAGGTCAGCAATTTCACCTGCCTTGAAAGGCGCTGTTAGTGTGCAGCAATGCTACAGCATGGATAGAGCAAGTGACCTGAAGAGTGTCATCATGGGCTTGGCATCCCTAGTTTAGAGGTTTCTCGTTATCCATCCTGTCATTTTTCTAGGAGATGCAATTGATACAATGTTGTAGTCTTTGAAAGTGAGATGCTCTGACATTATGACTCCCAGGTCCCTTACATTAGCTTTTCGCTCTATTGTATGATTGGAATTTGTTTTATACACCAATACAGTTTTAATTTCCTTAAGTTTTCTATATTGGAGGAATTGAAATTTCTCATCACTGAACTTCATATTGTTTTCTGCGGCTCATTTAAAGATTTAGTTGATGTCTGCCTGGAGTCTTGCAGTGTCTTCAATGGAGGACACTGTCATGCAAATTCGGGTGTCAACTGCAAAGGAAGACACGGTGCTGTGGCTTACATTCCTGTCTCTGTCAGATATGAGGATGAGGAACAGGATGAGGGCGATTACTGTGCCTTGTGGAGCAGAGCTTTTCACCGTAGCTGCCTCAGATTTTACTGTGTTTACTACTACTCATTGTGTTCTATCTGTTAGGAAATTATAGATCCATCTACCAACTTTTCCTGTTATTCCTTTATCACGCATATTGTGCGCTATTACACCTTGGTCACACTTGTCAAAGACTTTCGTAAAGTCTGTGTATACTATTTCTGCATTTCGTTTGTCTTCTAGAGCATCCAGGACTTTGTCATAGTGGTCCAGTAATAGGTTCTCTCTACATAATCTTGATCTGCAGTTTCGCTCACCGTAATTGGGTTGTTAGTGTACGACATTATGCCAGCCTGAAGAGAACACGCAACTGAAGATGGGCCATCACTGATTGTGTATCGTTTCTTTTGTTGTAAGGTATACTAGAGTAGGAGACTGGGGATTCCTGTAATGTGAGGTATAATGAGGATTCTTACTATGTGAGTATACCGGGGTAAGGTATTGTGAGGTATACTGGAGTGGAAGACTGGAGATTCTTGTCATATGAGGTATACTAGTGTAAGAGACCAGGGATACCTGCATTGTGAGGTATAATGGAGTAGGAGAATCTAAAGCCTTGAGGGTGTTATTCGCTCGTTTAATATAATGAAAGCGACTCTTTATGAGCACCACAATCCAGTCAACTGGTCTGTCCGATTCGGAAATCCAAACATCGTTTCATTTAGAATCGAACATGGATTCGTTTAAAACCGAACGTGGATTCTTTTGAAACCGAACACGGCTTCATTTGAAGCCCGACTCTGTTTTGTTCGGAGTCAAATGTAGCATCGTTTGGAACTAAACGTGGCATTGTTGGGAGCCAATCGTGGCTTTGTTTAGAACCAAACGAAGCTTTTTCTGAAACCGAACGAGGCTTCATTTGGAACCAAATGTGGTTTCAGCTTTAATTGAATGCTGCTTCGTTTAGAACTCAAATTATCAGTCTTTTTAGGGGGTAACTCCGGCTATAAATCGATGCAGATCTGTTCCTGTGTTTCTCATTATACCGCGACTTGATTAATCTCTCTCTTTCTTCTTTCAAATGAGACTCCCAGGTCCACAACAGAACCCCGTAGGTGGAGGTCCACGGGCCCCCAGTTCCAGCAAGGGTAAACTGTTGTGGGTGCCTGGGTAGTGCATCAGTGCATCTTTGAAAATAGTTCTAGGGATTATCGGCCCGCATGCCTGGTCTAAGATCAGGTGCCTCTATTGACAGTCTGATCAGTGAAGTTGTTAGTGCTCACTACAAGCCATTCCGTCTGATCATCCATTAGGAAAGCTTCTTCCTCCCCTTCCTATCCCTTTTTTATTTCGGCTTTCCTTTGAGCCTCCCTCCTGTGATACAAACGCCTCTTTACTCCCTCCATTGAGCCTAGTTTCTCTCTCACGTAAGCAACCACTATCCGGCTGATAAGGAGATTACTTTGAATGTCTGTCAAGTTTGCTTCTGATGAAGGTCGTGATCTTTCAAGAGAGCAGAGGTATCTGCTCGTAAACTGGTACCTCTTGGTTAGGAAGGGCAGGTTTTCACAGAGAAGGAACCTCTCAATATTCACGTACGTCTCTCAAGGATAAAATGACATCTCTCAAATAATGGAAGGGGACGTGCTTGTTAAAAAGCAAATCATTATGAATACTAATGCGAAGTGAATTAATGTATTATTGTTCATGATCGTTTATTATATATCTTCAAGGAAGGACCTTTAAGTGGGTACCCAATTTTTTTCTGAGAAAGTCTCATCTGATCGACTTCAAATTCTGTGTTTTACAGTACAATATACTGTACAATGGTTTACAGTAACTAGAAAAAATACTAATTCAACTATTGACATGCGCAGGTGCCCTCTGATCAAAGTGTAGAACCCATGCCAAGATTCCTGGAATACCTGGAGTATACCTGAAGAGAGTTTCGGGGGTCGAAGCCCCGGAGCCCCGATCTGAGACCAGGCCTCGTGGTGGATCAGGGTCTGATCAACCAGGCTGTTACTGCTAGCCGCACGCAAACTGACGTACGAACCACAGCCCGGCTGATCAAGTACTGACTTTAGGTGCCTGTCCAGCACCTCATGTATGCTGGGAGGCAGTTGAACAGTCTTGGGCCCCTGACACTTATTGTGTTGTCTCTCAGTGTGCTCGTGGCGCCCCTGCTTCTCATTGAGGGAATGTTGCATCACCTGCCGAGTCTTTTGTTTTCATAGGGAGTGATTTTCGTGTGCAAGTTTGGCACTAATCCCTCTAGGATTTTCCAAGTGAATATTATCATGTATCTCTCCCGCCTGCACTCCAGGGAATACAAATCATGGGTCTTCAACCGTTCGATAACTTCCAAATTCCTCTGCTGCTTTGATTCAGATGTTTAACAAAGTTGCCTCCTAATTCGATGATGTCGGATGTGAGTAATACGGAAATGTGTGGAGGAGCACATTTGCAAATTTTACGTGTAAATCAGTGAGTTTTCTATTCCCATTAAATGTCGTTAATTAAACTTGTGTCTACTTCTGAACGACATCAATATTTGTTGTGTGACGCATCTTACAAACAGCATAGTAACCATTAAGTTCAGTTTGTAAGTAGGCAAAATTTGTCAGTATAATTATAAAACTTGGAATCGTTGGAATCTGAGCAATAACTGGAGATTGTTTCTCTTGATTGTTTCTCTTGATTGTTTCTCTTGATTGTTTCTCTTGATTGTTTCTCTTGATTGTTTCTCTTGATTGTTTCTCTTGATTGTTTCTCTTGATTGTTTCTCTTGATTGTTTCTCTTGATTGTTTCTCTTGATTGTTTCTCTTGATTGACTTCAAATTTTCTGCTCCGGGTGTTTCCCTGACATCAGCCTTCATGTCTTTTTTGAACTGCATAAATCCTAATTTGCAAGTTTTAATAAATAAATAGTGATATTGGCTTCAAGTCATTAAGTAAAGAAGTCCCCGTCTGATTGACTTCAAAATATTAACATTAATACATTCCATAAGAAGGTTGATATAGGATAAGTTTAGGCTGTTTAGCTGCTAATGTGAAACTTTGCTGGAACTTGTAATACAAACTTGGAGTCGTTGGATTCGGTACAATTACTGGAGAATGTTCTTTTGGATAGACATCAGAGTTTCAATGTTAGTGGACTTCATTAAAATCAATTTTGCTTTCACTTTGAGTTGCGTAAATTGTAAGTTGTCTGGTCAGGCTCAAACACTGTGTTGGGTAAAGTTTGTCAGGAAACTGGACACGTGTTTTCTGACGCGGGTCTTAGTCAACTGATAATCCGCAGCTGGAGCTTTTGGTCATCTGACCAAGGCCTTGACTTTGATATACCTTTGAAGAGTTTCGAGAGTTCCACTACTATCTGAGTCCGGCCATGGCCCAGGCTCGTCTGTTGCTTGCCTGGTCAACCAGGCTGTTGCTGCTACAGGCCACCTGCCCCACACATCCATCACAGCCTGGTTGATCTGGCTCCTTTTAAAGATACTTCTCCAGTTTCCTTCTGAAGGCTTCTACACTTGTTCCAGCAGTGTTTCTGATGTCTTCTGGTAAGATGTTGAACAGTCTGGGACCCCGAATGTTGATACAGTGCTCCCTTATTGTCCCCACCTCACCCTTGTTTCTCACTGGGTTTATTTTGCACTTCCTCCTATATCTCTCACTCAGCATGTTGTTATGGCAGTGTGCAGATTTGGGACCAGGCCGTCGAGTACTTTCCAGGTATATATTATCATGTACCTCTCTCTCCTCCGCTCCAATGAGTACATGTTCGTGACTTGACGGCGTTCCCAGTAATTTAGGTGCTATCAGGCTGAATGTGAGCCGTAAACGATCTCTGTATTTGCTCGAGCTCTGATATTTCTCCTGTTTTGAACAGGGCCGTTAGCACTGAGCAATATTCTAAATGAGAAGTGTCACCATTGGCATTATTTCCCTTGTTTGAAAGCTCTCAATACCCATCTTCCTGGCTGTCGTGATCTTTGTCTTGTTATGGTCTTTAAAAGAAAGGCCAGTTGACATAATTATTCCCAAGTCTTTTACGTGTTCCATTCGTTCTATTTGGTGACCCTCTTGAGTTTTAGATTCAGTTATCCTTTTGAGATCTTCATTCTTTCCATACCTAAGCAGCTGGAACTTATCACCACTGAACGTCATATTGTTCTCCGCTGCCCACTGGAAAACCCTGCTTACGTCTTCCTGTAATTTTTCAGTGTCCTCTATCATAGTGACTTTCATGCTTATTTTAGTGTCATCTGCAAATGATAATACAAAAGTGTGACGGGTGTTTTTATCTATGTCTGCTATGAGGATGAGAAGCAACAGAGGTGCCAGGACCGTACCTTGGGGAACTGAGCTTGTTCTGTTTACTGCTACTTTCTATGTTCTGTGTGTTTGGAACCCGAGAATTCATCTGCCTACCTTCCCCGTAATGTCCATGGCTCTCATTTTGTGTGCTATCACTCCATGATCACACTTGTTAAACGCCTTTGCAAAATCTGTGTAAATCACATCTGCGTTTGGGTCGTCCAGCTCCCCGTAATTCTGTCATGGTGGATCAGCAGTTGATTCAGGTTATTCTGGTTGTGCTGGTCCATGAAATTTGTAATCTGCCGTCTCATCACTCTTCCGAAGATTTTTATGTGATAAGTTAGGACTACTGGTCTGTAATTTTTAGTTAGTGCTCTACTACCTCCCTTATGCAACGGTTCTATGTCTGCACTCTTTAAGGCCTCCAGTATTTCACCAAGATCTAAGCTCTTCCTCCAGAGAATACTGAGGGCTCGTGCTAGTGGTACTTTACACTTCTTTATAAATAGGGCATTCCAGGAGCATCGTCCAGGTGCTGAATGAGTGGGCATGTTATCCATTTCTTTTTCAATAACTATGTGATTTGTACTAATGGCAATTAGCTGGCCTGCGCGGCCTTTGGCTGGAGTGAAAAATGTTTCTGCATTTTCTATTTTGCTGTCATTTAGTGGGTTGCTGAACACCGACTCATACTGTTCTTTTAGAATTTCACTCAGATCCTGTTCATCGTCAGTATATAAATCTCCTCAACAATGGTCCAGTTCTTCCGCTGGCTTACCTGTCCACCCCTTTAAAAATGTGGTTATATGGTGCAGCCTCGTTGGAAGTATTTATATTGAATTTGGTCTGTGCTGGTGCCAATTTAGCAATTTTAGAGAAAAAACTACATGAAATTGAACTCTTTGAAAAATAAAAACCAGAAAATCAAATATTGTTTTTTGTAGGATTGTGAAGAATTTTAAATGTAGTAAAACTAAAGAAAAAACTGAAAGATAATGAAAACTTACGTTTTAAGAACATTTTAATTATTCACGGCTTTAGTATGCCCTTATACACTATATTTTCTTATGATTTTATGAGAGAGCCGATCACATTGCCAAAAATTTTTGTATTCTGTGCAGACACCTCATAAAGCATCTTCTGGTCTCCTGGATGGAAGCTTCTCCCTGATGATAGGTTGTGTAAGGCTCAATGTGCAAATTATATTAAACAGATTTGTTTGTGGTGAATTAATTGGAGAATGTTTCTTCTGCTTAGAAAAAAAATAGTGTTTGACTTCAATGGTTTATGTTAGGTTAAATCTATATAATGTACTTTTACATGCCAATTACACATCTGAATCCTCAAGATTACTGTAAAATATAGTTGAATTTTAGGTACCCAAGCCTAAATAAATGTTACTTGCTTGTTTGCTTACTGAATTAATTCGTAAATGCTGATCGTTCTCATTAAAACAGTAGTTTTGATTGATTTTGTTCTGTGTTGGTGCTAATTTGCCTTTTTATGGAGGAAATGGGGATAATTAATATTCTTGTCTTCATGAAATGACTGAATTTCTCATCCGACTGAGGACGTGATGATGGAACTCCTGAGCGGCATCACACTTTATGCACTAATGTATTTTAGGATATTGGTCTCTCTAGAGACAACAAGTGTATGTTTCTTCGGCTGGAAATCAAACCTGAGGTTCCTTAGTTCGATGTTTGAATTAGTTTTGGGCAATGCATGTCCTAATTTTCAATATATGTTGAAGAGACTGATATATTATTATGCGTGTAGTAAGTTGTGAATTCGTCTTCTGATTTACTTCAGATCAACATTAATAATATTTATCTCATTAGAAACTAATCTAGGACTCTGGACTATTCTTATCGCGCGCACTGAAGTGTCGAGGATACATTTCCTGGGTAACACACAGACCGAAATACGTCTACGTAGTATTCCAACATGTATATATATATATATATATATATATATATATATATATATATATATATATATATATATATATATATATATATATATATATATATATATATATATATAAGATCCAAGAGATACACTATTGATATAAAGGTGGCACATACGGTACATGTTGTTACGTGTGTATCACCGATTACAAGGCGAAAATCTCATCCAGCTCCTCAGAGCTGGGGCGTGTGCCCAAAATACAGCAGGCATTACCCCTTTGAACAGCCGCACTGAGCCGCTGGAACAGAAAACTAGCTGCCCTGGGATCCCTAGTTACCCTGATGAGTCTTTTTCCTAGCTCCTTAAGGAATTTAGATGCACTCTTTCCCCATGAGCCAAGGGTCTCTGAGCCTATGGGAACAAACATATAATGATGGGCAAGTTCTCCATATTTTCTAGACTTTTGGGACTCCCTGAAGCTGGCAGCTGCCCCTCCTTCCTCCCTGGTGTATTGGAGATAGGTATCAGCCAAGGTAGATGCACATGTATAGTCCCACACCACCTGCTTCCCATCTGTCCAGGCTTGAAGGGTGATACCATCTGGACGCTTCTGGCTGCCATCAGATCTGCATAGTTGGGGTGGCTCCCTTACTGCTGGGCATCCAGCTGCTGTGAGGCTCCTCTTGATAATGTTATTAACCTCCTCATGTCTTGCAATCTTTCCCTCGGATTTACGGCACACAAGACCATGGTACCCGAATCGGTCTGCTGCTTCACTGCCACAAATACACCTGTGTTCGGCGAGAATAAGGGCGGCAAGTCGAAGGGCAACACCGATGCGGATGGTCTGTGTGTCGAGACGTGTGCCAAGGCTGGAGTTGGGAACAGCCAACAGAAAGTCCCCAGCATGAGGGGCTCTCACTGCCAGGAGGCGGGCTCTATCCTTCCCTGACACACTCTGAAGCATTGTTGAGGCAATATTTTCCACTATTGGACCATCCCAGTGCGATTGTTTGTAGTTGTTGGGGGGAGCAGGTCTGGCTCCAGAGCCCGTTAGATTATCCCAGATCATTGCTCCGTCAATGAATTTTTGGTCCTGGACTCCTATCTTGTCCCTAAGATGTTCAGGGAGAATCGCTGCTACAAGCTCTCTGGATGCAATACACGAGGACAGAAAAGCAGGTAACGCAATCTGTGATGACTTGCGGACACCAATGCCTCCCAGTCTGACTGGAAGTGTAACTTGGTTCCACTGCCCGTCTTCTAGAGTAAGGTTAAGTACTTTCGTAAAATATATATATATATATATGCTTGTTAGTAGGTAGTAGGTTGGTAGACAGCAACCACCCAGGGAAGTACTACCGTCCTGCCAGATGACTGTGAAACAGAAACCTACTGTTTTGCATGATGGTAGGATTGCTGTTTTCTTTTTCTGTCTCATAAACACGCTAGATAACAGGGATATCTTGCTACTCCTACTTACACTTTGGTCACACTTCACAGACACGCACATGCATATATATATACATACATCTAGGTTTTTCTCCTTTTTCTAAATAGCTCTTGTTCTTCTTTATTTCTTCTATTGTCCATGGGGAAGTGGAAAAGAATCTTTCCTCCGTAAGCCATGCGTGTCGTATGAGGCGACTAAAATGCCGGGAGCAATGGGCTAGTAACCCCTTCTCCTGTAGACATTTACTAAAAAAGAGAAGAAGAAAAACTTTATAAAACTGGGATGCTTAAATGTGCGTGGATGTAGTGCGGATGACAAGAAACAGATGATTGCTGATGTTATGAATGAAAAGAAGTTGGATGTCCTGGCCCTAAGCGAAACAAAGCTGAAGGGGGTAGGGGAGTTTCGGTGGGGGGAAATAAATGGGATTAAATCTGGAGTATCTGAGAGAGTTAGAGCAAAGGAAGGGGTAGCAGTAATGTTGAATGATCAGTTATGGAAGGAGAAAAGAGAATATGAATGTGTAAATTCAAGAATTATGTGGATTAAAGTAAAGGTTGGATGCGAGAAGTGGGTCAAAATAAGCGTGTATGCACCTGGAGAAGAGAGGAATGCAGAGGAGAGAGAGAGATTTTGGGAGATGTTAAGTGAATGTATAGGAGCCTTTGAACCAAGTGAGAGAGTAATTGTGGCAGGGGACCTGAATGCTAAAGTAGGAGAAACGTTTATAGAGGGTGTGGTAGGTAAGTTTGGGGTGCCAGGTGTAAATGATAATGGGAGCCCTTTGATTGAACTTTGTATAGAAAGGGGTTTAGTTATAGGTAATACATATTTTAAGAAAAAGAGGATAAATAAGTATACAAGATATGATGTAGGGCGAAATGACAGTAGTTTGTTGGATTATGTATTGGTAGATAAAAGACTGTTGAGTAGACTTCAGGACGTACATGTTTATAGAGGGGCCACAGATATATCAGATCACTTTCTAGTTGTAGCTACACTGAGAGTAAAAGGTAGATGGGATACAAGGAGAATAGAAGTATTAGGGAAGAGAGAGGTGAAGGTTTATAAACTAAAAGAGGAGGCAGTTAGGGTAAGATATAAACAGCTATTGGAGGATAGATGGGCTAATGAGAGCATAGGCAACGGGGTCGAAGAGATATGGGGTAGGTTTAAAAATGTAGTGTTAGAGTGTTCAGCAGAAGTTTGTGGTTACAGGAAAGTGGGTGCGGGAGGGAAGAGGAGCGATTGGTGGAATGATGTAAAAAGAGTAGTAAGGGAGAAAAAGTTAGCATATGAGAAGTTTTTACAAAGTAGAAGTGATGCAAGGAGGGAAGAGTATATGGAGAAAAAGAGAGAGGTTAAGAGAGTGGTGAAGCAATGTAAAAAGAGAGCAAATGAGAGAGTGGGTGAGATGTTATCAACAAATTTTGTTGAAAATAAGAAAAAGTTTTGTAGTGATATTAACAAGTTAAGAAAGCCTAGAGAACAAATGGATTTGTCAGTTAAAAATAGGAGAGGAGAGTTATTAAATGGAGAGTTAGAGGTATTGGGAAGATGGAGGGAATATTTTGAGGAATTGTTAAATGTTGATGAAGATAGGGAAGCTGTGATTTCGTGTATAGGACAAGGAGGAATAACATCTTGTAGGAGTGAGGAAGAGCCAGTTGTGAGTGTGGGGGAAGTTCGTGAGGCAGTAGGTAAAATGAAAGTGGGTAAGGCAGCCGGGATTGATGGGATAAAGATAGAAATGTTAAAAGCAGGTGGGGATATAGTTTTGGAGTGGTTGGTGCAATTATTTAATAAATGTATGGAAGAGGGTAAGGTACCTAGGGATTGGCAGAGAGCATGCATAGTTCCTTTGTATAAAGGCAAAGGGGATAAAAGAGAGTGCAAAAATTATAGGGGGATAAGTCTGCTGAGTATACCTGGTAAAGTGTATGGTAGAGTTATTATTGAAAGAATTAAAAGTAAGACGGAGAATAGGATAGCAGATGAACAAGGAGGCTTTAGGAAAGGTAGGGGGTGTGTGCACCAGGTGTTTACAGTGAAACATATAAGTGAACAGTATTTAGATAAGGCTAAAGAGGTCTTTGTGGCATTTATGGATTTGGAAAAGGCGTATGACAGGGTGGATAGGGGGGCAATGTGGCAGATGTTGCAAGTGTATGGTGTAGGAGGTAGGTTACTGAAAGCAGTGAAGAGTTTTTACGAGGATAGTGAGGCTCAAGTTAGAGTATGTAGGAAAGAGGGAAATTTTTTCCCAGTAAAAGTAGGCCTTAGGCAAGGATGTGTGATGTCACCGTGGTTGTTTAATATATTTATAGATGGGGTTGTAAGAGAAGTAAATGCGAGGGTCTTGGCAAGAGGCATGGAGTTAAAAGATAAAGAATCACACACAAAGTGGGAGTTGTCACAGTTGCTCTTTGCTGATGACACTGTGCTCTTGGGAGATTCTGAAGAGAAGTTGCAGAGATTGGTGGATGAATTTGGTAGGGTGTGCAAAAGAAGAAAATTAAAGGTGAATACAGGAAAGAGTAAGGTTATGAGGATAACAAAAAGATTAGGTGATGAAAGATTGAATATCAGATTGGAGGGAGAGAGTATGGAGGAGGTGAATGTATTCAGATATTTGGGAGTGGACGTGTCAGCGGATGGGTCTATGAAAGATGAGGTGAATCATAGAATTGATGAGGGGAAAAGAGTGAGTGGTGCACTTAGGAGTCTGTGGAGACAAGGAACTTTGTCCTTGGAGGCAAAGAGGGGAATGTATGAGAGTGTAGTTTTACCAACACTCTTATATGGGTGTGAAGCATGGGTGATGAATGTTGCAGCGAGGAGAAGGCTGGAGGCAGTGGAGATGTCATGTCTGAGGGCAATGTGTGGTGTGAATATAATGCAGAGAATTCGTAGTTTGGAAGTTATGAGGAGGTGCGGGATTACCAAAACTGTTGTCCAGAGGGCTGAGGAAGGGTTGTTGAGGTGGTTCGGACATGTAGAGAGAATGGAGCGAAACAGAGTGACTTCAAGAGTGTATCAGTCTGTAGTGGAAGGAAGGCGGGGTAGGGGTCGGCCTAGGAAAGGTTGGAGGGAGGGGGTAAAGGAGGTTTTGTGTGCGAGGGGCTTTGACTTCCAGCAGGCATGCGTGA
>NC_091294.1:8624318-8709318 GCF_038502225.1 Cherax quadricarinatus | reverse complement strand
ATATATATATATATATATATATATATATATATATATGTTACGCCTGGTCAATTAATGCATTACCTCGAGCAGATATCATTCAATATCATATTGCGAACTTGCTTGTTAGTAGCTAAAATGAGCAAGTCCGACTGTATAATATTATCTGGGGCCTCATATGAGTTACCAAATGGAATCTTGTAAATTTATGTACACAGTAAAATTATTTAGGTTAGGTCTAACCACTAGTGAGATATGTGAAGCACTTGGTTCAGCCAGTTTCTGGTTAACACACTCACCCTCTAAGTGACTTCCCTTATGTCAGGTCACACCTCCCCCTCTACAGTCAGTAGCAGCTGATCTACAGCTTAAGGTGCATTGCTTGGAAGTCCTCTGTTGTAACAGAGCCGTATTCCTTTAAATCAAACTTAGGTTGCTCGTGGGAGACTTATCTGTATGTGACATCCCATGCCAACTATTTCATACATTCACCTGTGATTTGAAAACCTCCGGGTAATAACTAGTAACTTTATTTGTGTGATTGGAAATGAAATCTTAAGCTTCTGTACATAGTTCTCTATAAATAATTGCGCACTCGTAAGATACGAGAGAAGAGCTTAATATTTTATTATTGATATGTTCTAAGGAACAATATGATATTAAAGGCCATAAATTTTTACTAGTGATTTTTTGACTCCCTATGAAAAGTAGTTAGAAATTAATCAACTTATTGTACCTTGATGACCTGTAAAGTGAAAAGAAAGATAAGAGGGCAATAATATATATTAATATATATAATAGGTTTTTGTGGCATTTATGCATTTGGAAAAGGCGTATGGCAGGGTGGATAAGGGAACAATGTGCGAGATGTTGCAAATGTATGGAATAGGAGGTTGGTTACTGAAAGCAGAGCAGCGCTGTATAGCCCTTGTGGATTAGCGCTTCTTTTTGATTATAATAATAATACTGAACGCAGAGAAGAGTTTTTACGAGAATACTGAGGCTCAGGTAAGAGTGTGTTGGAGAGAGGGAGATTACTTCCCGAGAAAGTAGGTCTTAGATAAGGATGTGTGATGTCACCATGGCTGCTCAGGTGTTGGCAAGAGGTGTGGGGTTAAAAGATAAAGAATCTAACACAAAGTGGGAGTTGTCACAGTTGCTCTTTGCTGATGACACTGTGCTTTAGGGAGATTCTGAAGAGAAGTTGCAGAGGTTGGTTGATGAGTTTGGTAGGGTTTGTAAAAGGAGAAAAGTAAAAGTGAACATAGGAAAGAGTAAGGTGATGGGAAAAACAAAAAAATTAGGTGACAAAAGATTGGATATCAGATTGGAGGGAGAGAGTATGGAGGAAGTGAATGTATTCAGACATTTAGGAGTGGGCGTGTCAGTAGATGGGTCTATGAAAGATGAGGTGAATCATAGAAATGAAGAGGGGGAAAAAGGTGAGTGATGCACTTAGGAGTCTGTGGAGACAAAGAACTTTGTCCATGGAAGCAAACAGGGGAATGTATGAAAGTATAGATATACCAACGCTATTATATGGGTGTGAAACATGGGTGGTGAATGTTGCAACAAAGAGAAGGCTGGAGGCAGTGGAGATGTCACGTCTGAGAGTAATGTGTGGTGCGAATATAATGCACTGAATTCGTAGTTTGGAATTTAGGAGGAGGTGCAGGATTACCAAAACCATTATCCAGAGAGCTGAGGAGGGGTTGTTGTGGTGGGTTGGACATGTAGAGAGGATGGAACGAAATAGAATGACTTCGAGAGTGTATAAATCTGTAGTGGAGGGAAGGCAGATAGGGGTCAGCCTAGGAATGATTGGAGGGAGGGGGTTAAGGAGGTTTTGTGTGCGAGGGGCTTGGACTTCCAGCAAGCATGCGTGAGTGTATTAGACAGGAGCGAAAGGAGACAAATGGTGTTCTGGACTTGACGTGCTGCTGGATTGTGAGCAAGGTATCATTTATGAATATATATCATTTATATATATATATATATATATATATATATATATATATATATATATATATATATATATATATATATATATATATATATATATATATATATGACTTCTCACATTATCAAGAACTATCCTTGATAATGTGAGAAGTCGCGAAAGCGCTTGAAATTTCACTATCCTTACACAGTGGTTGTTTTGCATATATATATATATATATATATATATATATATATATATATATATATATATATATATATATATATATATATATATATATATATATATGATAGATATACAAATATTTACTCTCACAATATTTAATCGAAATTGAATTTGAAATAGCAGGTAAAAGAGTAAATATTGGAATTGAATTCTGTCAGAGCGGCAGTATTGAAGACGACAAAAGTAATTACGTGGCTTAATTGTTTCTTATGTAAACTATAAAGAAGAGTTTGCTGCCGGAGAGGAAAAACTTGAAGATGCCGAGCGTCTCCTGCTTATATGGTCGGAGTTCCCATGACAAACATACCCAGCAATGGGCCTTACCAACCACACAATCCAGAGTCCGTTTGGAAACGACGATGAAATTCAAACGTAAATTGAAGTGTTTCATTGGAATCAGTGAACCGAACCTGCTTCGTTCGGATTTCCATCAGCGAGTATTATGTCCGAACACAAGAAGATATCAGGCGACGATCCTTCTGCTCCATAATAATACTGAAAAATAATGTTATTAATTTAAGGATTTTTCTTTTAATCGAATTTAAAAAATAGTAAAAATCTGTTGTTCATTTGTTTAATCTTCTATTATGATAATTTTAGTTAGAGGCGTCTGAGCGTGAGTCACACACCTGTTACTACACCTGCACCACCACTCCTGTTACTACACCTGCACCACCACACCTGTTACTACACCTGCACCACCACACCTGTTACTACACCTGCACCACCACACCTGTTACTACACCTGCACCACCACACCTGTTACTACACCTGCACCACCACACCTGTTACTACACCTGCACCACCACACCTGTTACTACACCTGCACCACCACACCTGTTACTACACCTGCACCACCACACCTGTTACTACACCTGCACCACCACACCTGTTACTACACCTGCGCTACCATACCTGTTACTACACCTGCACCACCACACCTGTTACTACACCTGCACCACCACACCTGTTACTACACCTGCACCACCACACCTGTTACTACACCTGCACCACCACACCTGTTACTACACCTGCACCATACCTGTTACTACACCTGCACCACCACACCTGTTACTACACCTGCACCACCATACCTGTTACTACACCTGCACCACAACACCTATTATTACACCTGCGCCTCCACACCTGTTACTACACCTGCACCACCACACCTGTTACTACACCTGCACCACCACACCTGTTACTACACCTGCACCACCACACCTGTTACTACACCTGCACCACCACACCTGTTACTACACCTGCACCAATATACCTATTATTACACCTGTACCACAACTAATATTACACCTGCGCCACCACACCTATTATTACACTTGTACCACACCTGTTACTACACCTGCACCACCACACCTGTTACTACACCTGCACCACCACACCTGTTACTACACCTGCATCACCACACCTGTTACTACACCTGCATCACCACACCTGTTACTACGCCTGCACCACCACACCTGTTACTACACCTGCACTACACCTATTATTACACCTGTACCACCACACCTAATATTACACCTGCACCACCACGCCTATTATTACACTTGTACCACATCTGTTACTACACTTGCACCACCATACCTGTTACTACACCTGCACAACCACACCTATTACTACACCTGCACCACCACGCCTAATATTACACCTGCACCACCACACCTATTATTACACCTGCACCACACCTGTTACTACACCTGCACCACCATACCTGTTACTACACCTGCACCACAACACCTAATATTACACCTGCACCACCACACCTATTATTACACCTGCACCACACCTGTTACTACACCTGCACCACCATACCTGTTACTAGACCTGCACCACCACACCTGTTACTACACCAGCACCACCACACCTAATATTACACCTGCACCACCACATCTGTTACTACACCTGCGCCACCACACCTAATATTGCACCTGCACCACCGCACCTATTATTACACCTGCACCACATCTGTTACTACACCTGCACTACCACCACCTGTTACTACACCTGCACCACTACACATATTACACCTGCACCACCACGCCTAATATTACACCTGCACCACCACACCTGTTACTACACCTGCACCACCTGTTACTACACCTGCACCACCCCACCTGTTACTACACCTGCACCACCACACCTATTATTACACCTGTACCACCACACCTAATATTACACCTGCACCACCACACCTATTATTACACCTGCACCACCACCTGTTACTACACCTGCACCACCACACCTGTTACGACACCTGCACCACATGTTACTACACCTGCACCACCACCTGTTACTACACCTGAGCCGCCACACCTGTTACTACACCTGCACCACCATCTGTTACTGCACCTGCACCACCACCTGTTACTACACCTGCAACATCACACCTGTTACGACACCACCACCTGTTACTACACCTATTTCGACACCTGCACCACCACCTGTTACTACACCTGCACCACCACACCTGTTACGACACCTGCACCACCACCTGTTACTACACATGCACCACCACCTGTTACTACACCTGTACCACAACACCTGTTACGATACCTGCACCACCACCTGTTACTAAACCTGCATGTGATGTAGTTCAGCTGGGCTTGTGAGGTCTGTAGGGAGACCTAATTATATGGTCACACCTTACCTTGGCAAACGTCTGTCAGTCACGCCTTTTCGGCTTAAGACTGAGGCTTTTGTTCTTGAGGTCTTTTGTGGGGGTTGCTCTCGGGACAATGTAAGCCCAAGGAACAACTGAGGAAAGAGGACTTCGAGTGGAGCTGCTGCCGTGTGCAGAGCTCTGAGCAGAGGGACTTTGAGTGGAGCTGCTGCTGTGTGCAGAGCTCTGAGCAGGAGATTCGAGAAGAGCTGCTGCTGGGGTGCAGGGCTCGGGGGAATGCTGCTGAAGTCTCTGGAGGAGACTGTTGGAGACATTGGGCAGAGTACTGGCTTGGAGCAGTACTCGCGCTGTATAGGTCTTGGGACCTGTGGCTTAGTTCCTGTGGTAAACTGTCCTCTGAACTATATTGTAAGCTACATTCATTTTCGCCAAGTTGATTGTGTTCCCTGTCTCACTGCTTATGTGTACCACCCCATTTATCTAAACCACAATAATGTTCTCCTGTTGCCAAATATATTATTGTTCAAGGACTTAATAATAAACTGTGTTTGAGTAGAATAGTAATATTCACTGTCCCTGTTATTTGCTCTTTTATTCATTATTTTATTTCAAGTAGTGAGAGGGTGAGTAGTGTGGTGGGTAGAGTAATGAGAGGTGAAGGTGTAGTCACCAGTGACCTCACATTACCTGCCTCCGCTAATCATCTCTCCTACCACTCGACTCAGACTCTCCTGCCTTACTCCCCTTACTCCGTTATTCTCCAATTATCCTTTACATTCCTTTACCCCCTACATGACATGCACCACCACACCTCTTACTACATCTGCATCACCACCAGTTATTACACCTGCACCACCACCACCTGTTACTACTCCTGCGTCACCACCACACCTCTTACTACACATGCATCACCACCACCTGTTACTACACCTGCACCACCACACCTGTTACTACACCTGCACCACCTGTTACTACACCTGCACCACCACACCTGTTACTGCACCTGCACCACCACCTGTTACAAAACCTGCACTACCACACCTGTTACTACACCTGCACCATCATCTGTTACTACACCTGCACCACCACACCTGTTACTGCACCTGCACCACCACCTGTTACAAAACCTGCACTACCACACCTGTTACTACACCTGCACCATCACCTGTTACTACACTTGCACCACCACACCTGTTACTACACCTGCACCACCATATGTTACTACACCTGCACCACCACACCTGTTGCTACACCTGCACCACCATACCTTTTACTACACCTGCACCACCACCTGTTACTACACCTGCACCACCACACCTGTTACCACATCTGCATCACCACACCTATTACTACACCTGCACCACCACCTGTTACTACACTTGCTTAACCACACATGTTACTACACCTTCACCACACCTGTTACAACTGCACCACCACCTGTTACTACACCTGCACCACCACAGCTGTAACTACACCTGCACCACCACCCTTGTAACTACACCTGCACCACCATACCTGCTACTACACCTGCACCACCACACCTGTTACTACACCTGCACCACCATCTGTTACTACACCTGCACCACCACACCTGTTGCTACACCTGCACCATCATACCTTTTACTACACCTGCACCACCACCTGTTACTACACCTGCACCACCACACCTGTTACCACATCTGCATCACCACACCTGTTACTACACCTGCACCACCACCTGTTACTACACTTGCTTAACCACACATGTTACTACACCTTCACCACACCTGTTACAACTGCACCACCATCTGTTACTACACCTGCACCACCACACCTGTAACTACACCTGCACCACCACCCCTGTAACTACACCTGCACCACCATACCTGCTACTACACCTGCACCACCACCTGTTACTACACCTGCACCACCACGCCTGTTACTACATCTGCATCACCACACCTGTTACTACACCTGCACCACCACCTGTTACTACACTTGCTTCACCACACCTGTTACAACTGCACCACCACCTGTTACTACACCTGCACCACCACACCTGTCACTAAACCTGCACAACCACACCTGTAACTACACCCACACCACCACACCTGTAACTACACCTGCGCCATCACACCTGTAACTACACCTGCACCACCACACCTGTAACTACACCTGCACCACCACACCTGTAACTACACCTGCACCACTTGTTACTACACCTGCATCACCATACCTGTTACTACACCTCTACTACCACACCTGTTACTAAACCTGCACCATCACACATGTTACTACACCTGCACCACCACCTGTTGCTACACCTGCACCACCACAGCTGTAACTACACCTGCACAACCAAATCTGTTACTACACGTGCACCACCATACCTGTTACTACACTTGCACCACTCCTGTTACTACATCTGCACCACCACACCTGCTACTACACCTGCTTCACCACACATGTTACTACACCTGCACCACACCTGTTACAACTGCACCTATTACACCTGCACTACCACACTTATGACTACATCTGCACCACCACATCTGTTACTAAACCTTCACCACCACACCTGTTGTTACACCTGCACCACTATCTGTTGCCTCACCTGCAACACCACACCTGTTACTACACCTGCACCACCATACTTGTTACTACACCTGCACCACACCTGTTTCTACACTTCACCACACCTGTTATTACACCTGCACCACCATATCTGTTACTACGCCTGCACCACCACCTGTTACTTTACCTCCACTACCATACCTGTTACTACACCTGCACCATCACACCTGTTACTACACCTGCATCACACCTGTTACTAGACCTACATCACTTCTGTTACTACACCTGCATCAAATGTTACTACACCTTCAACACATTACTACCACACCTGCTACACCTGCTACACCTGCACCTCTACCACCACCTCTGCCACAACACCTACACCACCATTAAAACACCTGCCACAGTAATGATACCGCTACAACTCCTACCCCACCGAAACACATGCCGTAGACCTGCATCACCATTGCACCTTCAATCAAACCTGCACCATCTTCACACCTGCTAAAACACCTGTAGCACCTGTCACTATATCTGGAACACAGCTACACCTGCCACAACACATGTATCAACACCTGCATTAACACCTGCCGCAATATCTGACACTAGCACACCTGGCACACCCGCCTCAACACACATGCCACCACCACACCTGCGCCACACCTACCAACATACCTGCTCTCAACACTTACCCTAGGTTGCCTGCACCGCACTTGCCCTCAACACTTACTCCAGGATACCTGTACCACATCTGTCCTCAGCATTTACCTCAGGATATCTGTACCACACCTGCCCTCAACAGTTACCTTAGGGTACCTGTACCACACCTGCCGTGAACACTTACCCCAGGATACCTGCACCACACCTGTCCTCAACACTTGCCCCGGGATACCTTCACCACACCCGCGCCACACCTGCAGCCTGACTTGCTCCAGCACTTGCACTTAGACACACTGATGAAAAAAAAAATGAAATGCTCAAGTTACAATCAGTCCAAAGATTGACCACCCAAGTGAGGTCATGAACGAGACTTGAAGCACCGACAGCATCACTTCCCACATAACCCTAACTGCGCCAGACTTTGAAGTTCAGACTAGTGGAACGTCATATTCATTATGACTTGTCAAGACAACCTCGCGTGCCTTAGAAAACCTATGGAGATGGAGTCTAGCCAGAAGAGTCATCCACATTCACTAAAGACCGCAGATGTAGACTCACTCCACATATGTACCAGTATACAACCTGAAAAGCTATAGGCCAATAACACTGACTTCCAATATCAATTTTTTTTTTATATTTTTTTTAGAAGAAAGATTTCTAAACACAAGGATTCTCAACAACTAAACAACCTGTTAAGTAAAGAGACGCATATACTTACTAATGTGAAATTTTATTGTGTGAACGTTTCGTCTTCCAGGAGCTTTGTCATGCCCCAGGAGAGCGAAACGTTCGCACAATAAAATGTCACATTGGTTGCACATATGAACTTCTACCTAACATACTGCCGGTAATTCTACTATTATTGCTACTACACAACCCAGGCAGCATGGGGTTAGAGAAGCCTCCCTTGCGTCTTGCAACTAATGGACCGCAGAAGTCTTCGAAAAGGGCGATCATGGTTGTAATAGTGCACAGGATGTATAAACAGAAATA
Organism: Cherax quadricarinatus; assembly: GCF_038502225.1. Lineage (NCBI taxonomy): Eukaryota > Metazoa > Arthropoda > Malacostraca > Decapoda > Parastacidae > Cherax > Cherax quadricarinatus. The sequence goes on along the minus strand of NC_091294.1, from coordinate 8,700,310 downwards.
ACTGGGAATTGGGTAGATGAACATTAAACCTTATAAATATAACCCGAAGAGTATAAATGAATAAAGTAAAATCGGTGAAAAGCTATCTTCCTCAAGGCAAAGTTCTCGCCCCAGTTCTCTTTCTCATATCCTACAGAGACATAAATCACAGTATGGTATCATCCTTTGCTAATTATGATATTCACTGTAGAAACATTTCAGTTACTCCACTACGGAAAAAAATGAAGAAATAAAAACCATAATGATGTACAAAACAAATTTAAGCCTCTCAGATCTCTCCGTAGAGCAGAAGATTAGTGTAAGGGACTTAGAAGTGACACTTTCTGATCTCAAATTCTAGGATCACAACGATATTATAACCGATAGGATAATAATAGGTGGATGGTTAGAACTTTATAAAAATAACCACGGACGAGTGGTATTGATCAATAACACTGCGCTAGCCAAGGATTCGAACCCATGTTGTACTGGCCTGCTTCATGGTAAGCGAGAACTACATGACGCTTTAAACCACAGGACCACCCAACCCAATTGGTTGGTCCTGTGGTTAATGCGTCATGTGGTTCTCGCTTACCATGAGGCAGGCCAGTACAACATGGGTTCGAATCCTTGATTAGCGCAGGGTTGTTATTGATCAATAACACTCGTCCGTGGTTACAATAATATATATATATATATATATATATATATATATATATATATATATATATATATATATATATATATATATATATATATATATATATATATATAAATGTCGTGCCGAATAGGGGCAGAACTTGCGATCTTGGCTTAAACAGCAACGCTCATCTTGCCATATAGGACAAGCGAAAATTTGTGTATGCAATAATTTCGCCAAAATCATTCTGAACCTAACGAAAAAAATATGTTTCATTGTATTTGTTTAGTATTAAATTACTGTAAACAAATCTAAAATATATTTAATTGGGTTAGGCTAAAATAAATTGCTCTTGTTATAACAAGGTTAGGTAAGTTTTCTAAGATTCTTTTGGTGCAAAATTAAAAAGTTTTACATCAACATTAACGAAAAAAATATATCTTTAAACGTATATGAGAAAATTTTGGAAATGACTAAATTTTAAATGAGGTCTTGCTAATTGACCAGTTTTACATATTCGGCACGACATATATATGCAATAAGATCACAGAAAACATGTGATATCACAATATGCAGAGCAACCACTGTGACAAAATAGCGAAATTCTAAGCGCTTTCGTGACTTCTCAGATTATCAAGGAACTATAAAAACAAAATATCAACAGGAAGGCATATAAGGGCAAGACTACACCTCACAGTCGTGTCCCAACACCCAACTCAGTGAAACACTACTGACACTACCCAAACATTAAGGTTTTTTATTTGTCTAATGTATCATTAAATTCTTCACAAATTTTATTAATTACAAATGAATCCAATTTGTATAAACCAAAAGAATTATTCATATTATTTTCAAAACTGCTTTTAATGAAACATGATTCTATTATATTCATGTCGACCATGGACTTGCTTGATGCAACTTTCTCAGCATTTTGAAAATTAATAGGATGGTTAAAATCTCTCACATGAATAAAAAGAGCATTAGAATCCTGCCCAGTTCTAATGCATATATATATATATATATATATATATATATATATATGTATATATATATAACATATATATATATATATATATATAATTATATATATATATATATGTCGTGTCGAATATGTAAAACTGGTCAATTAGCAAGAACTCATTTAAAATTAAGTCCTTTCCAAAATTTTCTCTTATACGTTTAAAGATATATTTTTTTCATTAATGTTGATATAAAAATTTATAATTTTGCACCAAAAAGGAACTTAGAAAACTTACCTAACCTTATTATAACAAGCGCAATTTATTTTAGCCTAACCCAACTAAATATATTTTAGATTTGTTTACAATAATTTAATACTAAACAAACACAGTGAAATATATTTTTTTTGTTAGGTTCAGAAGGATTTTGGCGAAATTATTGCATACACAAATTTTCACTTGTCCTATATGGCAAGATGAGCGTTGCTATTTAAGCCAAGATCGCAAGTTCTGCCTATTCGGCACGACACACACACACACACACACATATATATATATATATATATATATATATATATATATATATATATATATATATATATATATATATGTCGTGCCGAATATGTAAAACTGGTCAATTAGTAAGAACTCATTTAAAATTAAATCCTTTCTAAAATTTTCTCTTATACGTTTAAAGATATATTTTTTTCATTAATGTTAATGTAAAAATTTTTAATTTTGCACCAAAAGAATCTTAGAAAACTTACCTAACCTGATTATAACAAGAACAATTTATTTTAGCCTAACCCAACTAAATATACAGTGGACCCCCGGTTAACGATATTTTTTCATTCCAGAAGTATGTTCAGGTGCCAGTACTGACCGAATTTGTTCCCATAAGGAATATTGTGAAGTAGATTAGTCCATTTCAGATCCCCAAACATACACTTACAAACGCACTTACATAAATACGCTTACATAATTGGTCGCATTCGGAGGTGATCGTTATGCGGGGGTCCACTGTATTTTAAATACGTTTACAGTAATTTAATACTAAACAAACACAAATAAATATATTTTTTTCGTTAGGTTCAGAATGATTTTGGCGAAATTATTGCATACACAAATTTTCACTTGTCCTATATGGCAAGATGAGCGTTGATATTTAAGCCAAGATCGCAAGTTCTGCCTATTCGGCACGACATATATATATATATATATATATATATATATATATATATAGGCTGGGGTCCACCTCTGGTGTAAATTGTGGGACCCATAGCCTCGGAGAAGTGGATAAAAAGGCTTCAAGGAAGAATATTTGGATTTCTATATATATATATATATATATATATATATATATATATATATATATATATATATATATATATATATATATATATATATATTTATATATATATATATATATATATATATATATATATATATATATATATATATATATATATATATATATATATATTTATCACACTGGCCGATTCCCACCAAGGCAGGGTGGCCCGAAAAAGAAAAACTTTCACCATCATTCACTCCATCACTGTCTTGCCAGAAGGGTGCTTTACACTACAGTTTTTAAACTGCAACATTAACACCCCTCCTTCAGAGTGCAGGCACTGTACTTCCCATCTCCAGGACTCAAGTCCGGCCTGCCGGTTTCCCTGATCCCCTTCATAAATGTTACTTTGCTCACACTCCAACAGCACGTCAAGTATTAAAAACCATTCGTCTCCATTCACTCCTATCAAACACGCTCACGCACGCCTGCAATAAGATCACAGTAAATAGGTGATTTCAGAATATGCAAAACAACCACTCTGAAAGAATAGAGAAATTCCAAGCGCTTTCGTGACTACTCACATTATCAAGGAACTATATATATATATATATATATATATATATATATATATATATATATATATATATATACATATTTACCTTATATACGCCATATATTAGACCCATCTTAAAGTTTGCAATACCAGCATGAACTCCACATCTGATAAAGCAAATCAAGAAGCATGAAAAGTACAAAGGTTTACAACGAGATTAGCTCCTGATATGAGCTATGAGGAGTCATTAACGAAGTTGAACCTGATGACACTGGAGAACATAAAGACCAGGGGTCACATGTTAACAACGTTTACAACACTGGAAAGAATTAATAGACAGACACAGACCATTAAAGAGACGGGAAATATGAACATAAGGACGTAGCTGGCAATTAAACACATAGAGAAGTCACAGAAATGTTAGGAAATATTTCTTTAGTCTCAGAGTGGTCAGGAAGATGTGGACAGTGAAATGGTTGATGCAGGATGTATACATAGTTTTAAGAATAGGCATGACAGGGCTAACGAAGCCAGGCGAAAGTGAAGTCAGAAGCAGTCAGTGAAAAGGCGGGGGCCAGGAGCTAAGATTCGACCCCAGTAACCACATATAGGCGAGTATGAATGTGAGCATACACACAAAACTAACTCTGCCTTCAGTAAAAAATAAATAAATAAAAGGAATGGCATCAACTGATGATCATCCGCAGCTGTTGTTTGTTTAGTGAGGAAGATTCTCTTGTTGGATGTACCCGCGAGAACACTGAGAGTGTGGGAGTTGAGAGCAGTGGTGGGCGGGGAGTAGAACATGTACACTAGGCACTCAGTGATAGGCGGCCATCACCAACATTACACATGCACACACACAAATATATATATATATATATATATATATATATATATATATATATATATATATATATATATATATATATATATATATATATATATATATACATATATATATATATATATATATATATATATATATATATATATATATATATATATATATATATATATATATATATATATATATATATATATATATGTGTATGTGTGTTTCTATTGGAGGACGTGTGGGGACCTAACCTGCGCGTACTTACTGTTTAACACATAACACAAGGACGTCGTGAATACACCAGATCAATTGTTCATTACTCCTCTCCATGAAGTGAGATGCTCCGTCCTTTATGCACCTCCTCTTCCCTCTCTTCCTAATGCTTCTCTCACTTTCTCGTGCTTTCATCTTATCTCCAGCCTCTCTTTTCTCTCTCCTTAAAGCTTTTATCCCTCTCCCTCTCTCTCTCTCTCTCTCTCTCTCTCTCTCTTCTTTTCCCTTCCTCGTATTGCATTTATCCTCTCTCCTCTTTCTTTTCCACTTAAAACTTTAACAAGGGTTAGCGTGAGCCTCGGTGCAAGTATTTTACAAGCTAACAACTGTTATCCTGCTTCAAGTCTGGCCCCGTCTAATATTTTTATAACAGTTTTTATAAAAGTTGTATATTTATAGACAATAAGCAACATACATATGAAGAAGCGGGAGATGCTGGAGCCAGTTGTAAACCTGACATTTTGATCCAGGAGTTGACAAGAATTCTCAAGTGTCTCGTTGCTGTGAGAACCTTTTAAAAATATCTCTCATTTTAGGAGTGAATGACTGCCGTTGGTGAGCATCCTTGAGAAGGTTACAGTCAGAGTGACACTGTTGGTGAGTGTCCTCTAGAAGGTTACGGTCAAAGTGACACTGTTGGTGAGTGTCCTTGAGAAGGTTACAGTCAGAGTGACACTGTTGGTGAGTGTCCTCAAGAAGGTTGCGGTCAAAGTGACACTGTTGGTGAGTGTCCTTGAGAAGATTACAGTCAGAGTGACACTGTTGGTGAGTGTCCTCAAGAAGGTTGCGGTCAAAGTGACACTGTTGGTGAGTGTCCTTGAGAAGGTTACAGTCAGAGTGACACTGTTGGTGAGTGTCCTTGAGAAGGTTACAGTCAGAGTGACACTGTTGGTGAGTGCCCTTCTGAAGGTTCCAGTCAGAGTGACACTGTCGGTAAGTGTCCTTGAAAAGGGTATAGGGAGAGTGACACTGTTGGTGAGTGTCCTTGAGAAAGTTACAGTCAGAGTGAAAGTGTTGATGGTTGCACAAGGCCACCAGTACCGCACAAGTGCTGAATGCTCTGGTGAAATGATAGGCATCACTAGGCCGAGTTGAGGCGATTGATGAATCTATCTTATCTAGAAGTCAAAGATGAAATTAAAAACGATCTGGGAGAGCAGCACAGACTAATGGTGAGAATATACGTGCACCCATGCAAGGTTATGCAGTCTTTGCTATCAAGCAGATAAAAAAACATGTCTTAGCACTTGAAAATTCGCAGCTGCACAGCTTGTAAGATTTACCACATCAATCTTCATAGTGGTGATAGAGTCAAACTTTTACTTCCAAGACATCATGGCTGGGGGCTAATACTCTTGCAGTGATTGTCACAACAACACCAGTAGTAACATCCAGCTGTCTAGACACCGTCAACATCACTAGTGTTTCTTCAATAGTAAATGTAACCTTGGATCACTTAACATTACTTGACACAGTTGCAAGGTGATGACTGATGTCTCTGAAGACAGTCGACAATTTCTTGTTAATGTTAGAGTTTTTAAGCTGTCTCTCTTTCATCCTTCCCGTCTCTATCCTCTTCTATATTATTTCCCTCCTTGAACCTTCCTTCATCCTTCCTTCTGTCTCAGTTGTCTCCCTCTCCATCTTCCTTAATTCTTTCATTCCATTGCCTCTCTCTTCCATTTATGTTTTTCTTAGTTCCTTCTCTATTTCCTCTTCCATGCTTTTATTCATCTTCTTCTTCCTCTTCTTCTGTCTGTCTGTGTCTGTCTGTGTCTGTATGTGTCTGTCTGTCTATCTCTCTCTCTCTCTCTCTCTCTCTCTCTCTCTCTCTCTCTCTCTCTCTCTCTCTCTCTCTCTCTCTCTCTCATGTCATGACCTTCCTTTGTCACGTCATGACGTTCCCTTGTCGGGTCATGACCTTGATCTTCCCTTGTCAGGTCGTGACCTTCCTTTCTCAGGTCATGGCCTACCCTTGTCAGGTCATGACCTACTCTTTTCACGTATTGACCTTCCCTTATCAGGTAATGACCTTCCTTTTTCAGGTTATAACCTTCCCCTTTTCACGTCATGGCCATCCCTTGTCAGGTCATGACCTCTCTAGGTTGCGCGTCACCCTTGAAGCACCAATGTGGAGAAAATTCTTCAGTAAAGGGGGCTGGATGTGGAGAAAATTCTCCAGAAAAGAGGGTATCTCTCAGCCCTCTCATCCCCTTTTACTGCAGAATTTTCTCCTCAACTAATGTTACCTGTAACATACTACCAATTACAACATGTATGTTTCAGCGTGTTTTACCTAATAATAATAATAATAATAATAATAATAATAATAATAATAATAATAATAATAATAATAATAATAATAATAATAATAATAATAATTATTATTATTATTATTATTATTATTATTATTATTATTATTATTATTTTTTTTTATTGTTATTATAATTGATAATAATAATAATAATAATAATAATAATAATAATAATAATAATAATAATAATAATAATAATAATAATAATAATAATACAGTGAAAGATACAAACATACTAAGAGTTTACTGTAATCCTCTCTATTAGGGATTAAATTATTCTTGACAGCTGGTGAACGGATTACATACAGCCTTTAAACGAGCGTCGTGTAGGAGATACGCTTTAAACTTCATTAATCAATAATAATAATAATAATAATAATAATAATAATAGCACTACGACTGGAGATGGCAGAAAAGTAGGACGATGCTTCTGGTGATGGTGCTGATGTATTACCAGCAATAGCTGGTGATGGTGCTGATGCTGGTGCAGGTGCAGCAGATAGTGGGGGGTCAGGAAAAAAATGCAGCAGTAGGGAACCAAGCCAAAAAAAAAAAATCTTAGCAAACAGAAATCAAATGTCTTTGGTATCTTTAGGAACGGTATATCTGGGAAAACAGGTGAGACACGCAATTTTGACCATCCAAAAAATGCCGTGACCTCGTGACCAAGGGAATATGCAATTCTTGTTCTTCAAACCTCTTTCACTCTGAAATGTGTTTTTCATCAGTACACGAAAAACAATGTTACAACACATACTATCAAACGCACCATTTCAAGGGTACCAGAAGGTACAGATCACACAGACCTGGACAAACAAACCACGAGAGTTACAATCACTCCAGAGAAAAAGATTTTTTAGTGCCAGGAAGAAGAGAAAACTGGCATGAAATGACGTACTGCACCACCTGAGATCACTACTGGAGTGGAGGCACAGTGTCCGCCACTCCAGAACAATAAATATTAGTGCCGACAAATTAAGCTCCTCTACATAAAGGCAATACTACAACATTTGTATTTGCAAATATACAACGTCTAAAACTATCTACAAATAACAAAATATTTTTCATTAATGGACTCCTCACAGAGTCAAATGCAATGTTCGCAGCTTTCACAGAGACCCATACAAAAGATCACTCTGACAATGAAATATGGACCCCTGGGTACAACTTACATAGATGCGACAGAAAGAACAGGCAACAACGGGGGAAAGGATGGGTAAAGTTGGCCTGTATGTCACAAACTCGCTCATTTGCTCGGAACTACTAAACACCACAAATGATGTAGTTGAAGTTTTGGCAGTAAAGATTGAAAACATAAACCTTGTCATTGTGGTTGTATACAAGCCATTAAATGCAACTTCTCAAAAATTCAAAGAATAGCTTTTGAAAGTTGACTACTGATTGGTAAATCTTCCAACCCAAGTCCAAAATATCTTGCTACTAGGTGATTTTCAACTTAAGACACCTAAAATGGAGGAATGTGGTAAATAATGTCTTAGCAGAGACATCCCCAGGAGGCAGCTCAAATGAAAATTCACACAAATACGAGCTATTAAATTTCTGCAACAAATCCACCTTTAGCCAGCAAACAGTGGAGCCAACAAGACTGGAAAATACACTGGACCTCATCTTCACTATTAACGATGAACTGTATGCTGATTTAAAGGCTTTGGTAGTGAACTGAAACTTTCAGGGCCAATTTGACCCTAGAGTTAGCGTAGTGGTGAATGAAATTTATTTCCTTAACTTAGTTGCGGAAAATTTGGACTTGTAAAGTATGCAATCTGCAAAAAAACTTTCGAAAAACTGTTGAACTTGAAACTGGGATTTTTTAGTGAAAAAAACACTGTTCCTGAGGTACAAATAATTAATGCAGTGAAATGTAGACGGTAGTGTTAACCGTAAATTTAAAGAGTTTTCATGTCACTTGTGTCATAAAAAGGGTCACTTGAAAAGTGTTTGTATAGAGAAAATACCTAAATGGTATCCTAAAGATGTATCAAAATCGCGTAGTGACAAACAGGGAACAGTAATGAGACACTAGGCACCAAGGTATCCTAAGACGAAGACAGTTAAGATGCTTGATAGAGAAAATAGTACAGCAGACCAGGGAGTGATGAGGTTGTATGTTGTGGAGGATAAAGTAGTTTCTATGAAGGCTGATCAATATGGTTTTGTAATTAATCAGAAACAGGTTCCTTTTGAGACTGACAGTGAGGCGTCCATCTCGACATTATTCCAAGACTGGGTCGAGGTATTAAAAGAGCACATTGAACCACGTTCTAGGAAGGTAACTGCATTTGATAATTGGAAAATAAACCTTTTGGGAAAGGATATTTTGCCGGTACACTGTAATAAGTTAGAGGTATCACAAGTGTTCTATGTAGTGAAGTCAAATAATAGTAACTTATGTGGAAAAGACATAATGAAAAAGGATTAGATGAATCTACCAAAATTAACAAACTAGAAAGTGCTGAAGAAATTTTATTTAATTTTAAAGTAGATTTTAGTAAATCTAACTCCAGCATTATGGCCACAATTCATGTGAAAGCGATGCTGTACCTAAGTTTGTGAAAGCAAAACCAGTGACATTTTTTCACAAAGAAATTATTGAAGCAGAATTAGAGAAATTATTACAGAAAGGGATTATTGAGCTTGTTTCCCATAGTGGATGGTCTGTACCTATTGTACCTGTATTAAAGGCTGACTCTAAGTCTATGAGAATATGAGGGTTTTTAAATATATAAATCAACAGATTCATTGTGAGAGATATCCTTTACCCAGGATTGAAGAATTATTGTCTGTAGCGGGTGAAGGCAAGATATTTACAAAACTAGATTTAAAATATATTTATTTACATATACCTGTAGATGAGAGGAGCTAACAGCTTTTAGTAATCTATACCCACAAGGGAAGTTTTAAATATAAGAGACTACCTTTCGGAATTTCCTCATCTAGTACATTCCAAAAATTTATTTCCTAGTTGTTTGTTAGACTGGAAGGGGTAGCATCCTATTTGGATACCATACTATGTGGCTAGATATCAGAATATATGGCTAGATATCAGAATATGTGGCTAGATATAATATGTAGCTGGATGATATAATATGTGGTTAGACTCAGGCAGATGTTGAATATTTTACAAGAGCATAATGTAGTACTGAAAAAGAATAAATCAGTGTTGAAAACCAGATTTCAGGTGAAGGTTTTAAACCTTCTCCTAAGAAGATTGAGGCTATTGTGAATTTGCCATCACCGAAGTCCGCAGGAGGAGGTCAGTCCTTTGTGGGGATGGTGACTTATTACGGTAGGTTCATTAAAATTTTCTCTTTATTTTGGCACCATTATATGAGTTATTAATAAAAGGGGGCTACATTTAAGTGGTCTTCCGTGGAAGAGGAGACTGATCAAAGAATGAAAAAAAGCTTAGAGTGTTCAGCCTTATTGCCTAATTTTACAGAATATCCATTAATAACTGAGGTTGATGCTTCTTCTGTTGGTGTTGGATGTGTGTTAATCCAGGAAGTAAATGGCCAGGAAAAACCTGCATATTTTGCTAGTAAGAAACTTTCTCCAGCAGAACATAATTATTCTCAACTTGATGAAGGTCTGGCTTTAGTGTTTGCTGCTAAGAAATTCAGATATTTCTTGCTGGGAAGAAAGTTTGTTGCTTGAACTGATCATAAACCATTTTTAGGTTTAATGGGGAAAGGAAAACATATTCCAGTAAGTGTAAATGCCAGAATTCAGCGTTGGGCTGTGTTATTAACTCAGTATGATTATGAACTGTTATTCAGGGCTGGCAAGGAAAATGTTATTGCAGATGTTTTAAACAAATTACCAGTTGAAGATGAAAGTTTAGAATCAGTTAAACCTATGGAATATGTGAGATTAGTAGAATCTCTGGAGCTCCAAAATATCTCATTTTGAAATGATTAAAGAGGAAACTGGGGAAGATACTGTGTTATTCCAAGTAATAAATTATGTTAAATATGGGTAGTGTAAGAACGGTTTATCTTTATCTGACTATAATTCTGTCAAAACAGATCTGACTATTCGTGATGATGTATTATTGTATAGGAATAGAGTGGTAGTGACTGTAGAATTAAGATGTAAGGTATTAGAGCATTTACATATGAGTCAAAATGGTATCAATGCTATGAAGACGGAAGCAAGGCAGTGGGTCTGGTGGCCAAAGATTGACCAAGATATTACGGGAGTGACAAAGAATTGTCCGATTTGTTTTAAGAAATTTAATAAACCAAATTCATCTCCTGCCCTATCTTGACCCAGCACTGGGAAACCATGGTCTTGAGTGCATATACACTATCTTAACCCAGTTGAGGGCAAATATTTTTTTGGTAAATATGGATTCCTTTTCAAAATTCTTAGGTGTGCAAGTAACTAGTTCCATGACATCCACGGTTACTGAGTTACTGAGGAAATCCTTTTGTAATTTTGGGTTACCAGACACAGTTGTGTCAGATAATACTACAAACTTTGTATCACAAGCGCTGGAAGCCTTCTTTAATAAGAATAGTATTGAACATGTAACTCCAGCACCATACCATCCATCATCAAATAGTCTGACAAACAGGGAAGTAAGGACATTTAACGAAGGTTTACATAAATTTACAAAAGGATCTCTCAATACAGACTATGTAGGTTTTTATATAATCATAGAAAAACTGACCATTCCTACATTGATAAGACACCAGCAGTAATGATGTATAATAGGAATTTTAAAGTCCCAGTAATGGTTGTCACACGTCATGTCAGGGAAGACAAGTCATTGTATAACACGGCTGCTGGTGAACTTCAGGTAAATGAGAAGCAATTTTAAGTTGATGATCCTGTATATGAAAGAAATTTTGGGAAAGGTGACCCTTGGGTAGAAGGAAAGATTGTGGAGGTATTAGGGATTAGGAATTACAAAGTGGATATGGAAAAGGCATACAAATCAACTCATGCCAAGGTTTAGGAGGGATGAAGAGCAAACACTGATTCCAAAAGGAGTGGGTTGTTAATTAATTTCCAGTATAGGAACAGGGCATCTTTATGGCCAGAGGAACTGCTCACAATAAATAATAGTGGTAGTTAACTTAAGGATCAGGTCAGTTTGCAGGAAGACCCTCTCGGGAGGTTCGATGATGAAAGCTGCAGTGTGAGATGAGAGGTTGTACCTCAGGACAATGCCATATCTCAGGCGTTCCAGAAGAGTGGTCAAACCTCCAGATAGGTTGGATTTATAAATAGTTTTGGAAGATGAGCTAATCTTTGTACTGTAACGATACAACCTGCTTTGATGATACAATGAAACTTAGAAAATGAGGAATGTAAGGTGTAGAGAGCAGTGAAAGAATTAAATACTGTGTTATGGTCAGTCATCTGTTATTGTGGTGTCTGTAGTTGTTGCTTGTTGATCGGAAACTCAAGAGTACTATTGTTATTGTTTCTCTGGCTTTCCTTATCCCCTACAATCATAATTGACAGTGAGAAATGGCACGGGTCATCCCACAGTCACTAAAAAACAACGGATATAGCCCCACTCCATAAAGGTGGCAGTAAAGCAATTGCAAAGAATTGCAGACCGATAGCACTAGCATCCCACATCACAAAAATCTTTGAAATGGTTCTAAGAAGCAAGATCGCCAACCACTTGGACACCCAATAACTGAACAACCCAGGGCAGCATGGGTTTAAAGCAGGCCGCTCCTGCCTCTCACAACTACTGGACCACTACGACGTGGTCCTGGATGCACCTGAGGACAAGCTAAATGCAGATGTAGTATACACAGACTTTGCGAAAGACTTCGGCAAGTGTAATAACAGTGTAATAGCACACAAAATGCTTGATCAAAGAATAACAGGAAAAGTGGGTAGACGGATTTATAACTTCTCAACAAACAAAACAAAAAGAATAATAGTAAGTAGAGTAAAGTCAGAGGAGGCAACCAGTACTCGCTCCCAACCTTTTCCTCGTCCTCATACTGACATAGACAGAGATGTACAGCACCGTATTCTCCTTTGCTGATGATACTAGAATTTGCATGAATGTTACCCATCGAGGACACTGCTAGTCTCAAAGTGGACATTAACTAAGTCTATAAATGGGCTTCAGAAAACAATATGAAATTCAATGAAGACAAATTTCAATTACTCCGCTATGGAAAACTCGAGGAAATAAAAACTGCATCGGAGTATATAACAAATTCCGAGCACACAACAGAGTGAAAAACTAATGTGAAAGACCTGGGAGTAATAATCTCGGAGCATCTCACTTTCAAAATTCACAACAATGGTTAGGATGGATAACAAGAACCTTCAAAACTAGGGATGCCAAGCCAAAGATGACTTTCTTCAAATTGCTTGTTCTCTCTAGGCTGGAGTATTTCTGTACACTAACGGCCCCTTTCAATGCAGGCGAAATTTCAGACGTAGAGAATGTCCAGAGAATTTTCACTGCACGTATAATTACAATAAAGCATCTAAATTACTTGGAACGGTTGAACTCCCTTAATCTGTACTCATTGGAATGCAGGCGAGAAAAATACATGATAATATACACTTGGAAAATCCTAGAGAGACTAATCTCAAATCTGCACACGGAAATCACTCCCTTGATAGCAAAAGACTCTGCAGGCAGTGCAACATCTCCCCAGTGAAAAGCAGGGGCGCCACATGTACACTAAGATACAACACAATAAATGTCAGGGGCCCAAGACTGTTTAACTGCCTTCCAGCATACATAAGGAGGATTGCCAATAGACCCCTGGCTGGCTTCAAGAGGGTGCTGGATAGGCACCTAAAGTCAGTACCTGACCAGCTGGGCTGTGGTTCGTACGTCGGTTTGTGTGCGGCCAGCAGTAACAGCCTGGATGATCAGGCCCTGATCCACTGAAAGGCCTGGTTATGGCCCGGACAGCAGGGGCGTTGACCCCCGAAATACCCTCCAGATACACTCCAGGTATTTAATAATATTAATAATAATAATAATGATGATAATAATAATAATGGTAATAATAATAGTAATAATAATGATAATAATAATAATAATAATAATAGTAATAATAATAATAATAATAATAATAGTAATAATAATAATAATAATAATAATAATAATAATAATAATAATAATAATAATAATAATAATAATAATGGTAATAATAATAATAATAATAATAATAATAATAATAATAATAATAATAATAATAATAATAATAATAATAATAATAATAATAATAATAATAATAGTAATGTAAACAACTAGCATTTTTATCCATTATTTTCTAGATTATTTATTAATAGTAATTCCTCTCACAGTGTTGCATGCTAACAGCTTCCCACAATGAGGTAAGCAGTTCACTCCTGATGGTCGTGGAGACCATCGCTCCCACGGGACGGTCTCAGACCAGGTCTCCTCCTTACTGCCGGCTCCATCAGATGGGCTGTTGGTGTTCGCTCAAGTGCGATATATATTTCCCGGCTGCACGGCATCAGGGAAATGTAATATCGACTTCCTGGGGTCAGGACGGAGCGACACTTGTGATAGCTGTCTAGGACGTCGTGTATCTTCAGGCGCAGTTGTGAATGCTTCTTTCCTCTAGAACATCGTGATAGGATCATCAGAAGCATCGTAATGGAACCAATGGAACCATAACATGGTAATGGAACCACTTCCACTCTAACGTCATACTTGAGCCAGTGGAACCTCAACCTCGTAATAGAACCGCTTAAATTCTAACGTCATACTAGAACCAATGGAACCGTAATATCGTGACAGAACCACTTCCACTAAAATCTAGAACCACTAGAACTTTAACATCGTCATAGAACCACTAGTATCCTAACATCATTACAGAACCACTTGAACTTTTGAACCTTTGTTCGCTATGAACACTTGCATTTTTGTTCCTCCTGTACATTTGTTCCTCTTGAACACTTGTACATTTGTTCCTCTTGAACACTTGTACATTTGTTCCTCTTGAACACCTGTACATTTGTTCCTCTTGAACACTTGTACATTTGTTCCTCTTGAACACTTGTACATTTGTTCCTCTTGAACACCTGTACATTTGTTCCTCTTGAACACTTGTACATTTGTTCCTCTTGAACACTTGTACATTTGTTCCTCTTGAACACCTGTACATTTGTTCCTCTTGAACACTTGTACATTTGTTCCTCTTGAACACTTGTACATTTGTTCCTCTTGAACACTTGTACATTTGTTCCTCTTGAACACTCGTTCATTTGTTCCTCTTGAACACTTGTTCATTTGTTCCTCTTGAACACTTGTACATTTGTTCCTCTTGAACACTTGTTCATTTGTTCCTCTTGAACACTTGTACATTTGTTCCTCTTGAACACTTGTACATTTGTTCCTCTTGAACACTTGTACATTTGTTCCTCTTGAACACCTGTACATTTGTTCCTCTTGAACACTTGTACATTTGTTCCTCTTGAACACTTGTACATTTGTTCCTCTTGAACACTTGTACATTTGTTCCTCTTGAACACTCGTTCATTTGTTCCTCTTGAACACTTGTTCATTTGTTCCTCTTGAACACTTGTACATTTGTTCCTCTTGAACACTTGTTCATTTGTTCCTCTTGAACACTTGTACATTTGTTCCTCTTGAACACTTGTACATTTGTTCCTCTTGAACACTTGTTCATTTGTTCCTCTTGAACACTTGTACATTTGTTCCTCTTGAACTCTTGTTCATTTGTTCCTCTTAAACACTTGTTCATTTGGTCCTCTTGAACACTTGTTCATTTGCTGCTCTTGAACACGTTTACCTTTGCTCCTCTTGAACGTTTGTACCTTTGCTCCTGTGACACATCTGTTACCAGTTTTACACCTGCGACACACCTGTAACACAGCTGCGAAACTGCTGTGACACACCTGTAACACAGCTGCGAAACTGCTGTGACACACCTGTAACACAGCTGCGAAACTGCTGTGACACACCATTGTCACAACTTTGACACAATAGTGTCACACCTACGACACATCAGTGTCACACCTATGATACACCAGTGACACACCTGTAACGCACCAGTGTCACACCTATAACATAAAAGTGTCATCCCTGTAACACACCAGTCACACCTGTAACACCAGTGTCACGCATGTAGCACACCAGTCACACCTGTAACACCAGTGTCACGCATGTAACACACCAGTCACACCTGTAACACCAGTGTCACGCATGTAACACACCAGTGTCATCCCTGTAACCCACCAGTGTCGCACCTGTAACACCAGTGTCACGCATGTAACACACCAGTCACACCTGTAACACCAGTGTCACGCATGTAACACACCAGTGTCACACCTGTAACCCACCAGTGTCGCACCTGTAACACCAGTGTCACGCATGTAACACACCAGTCACACCTGTAACACCAGTGTCACTCATGTAACACACCAGTCACACCTGTAACACCAGTGTCACGCATGTAACACACCAGTGTCACACCTGTAACCCATCAGTGTCGCACCTGTAACACCAGTGTCACGCATGTAACACACCAGTAACATACCTGTAACACACCAGTGTCACAAATATAACACACCTGTAATACACCAGTGACACTACAGTATCGTGTCACACCTGTTACACACCAGTGACACACCTGTGACACACCGGTAACACACCTGTAACACACCTGTGACATACTTGTGACACATCTGAAATACACCTGTGACATACCAGTAACACACCTGTGGCACACCTGTAACACATCAGTAACACACGTGTGATACACCAGTAACATATTTGTAACACACCTGTGACGCACCTGTAACATACCAGTATCACGTCACACCTGTGACACTCCAGTGTCATAACAGTGACACCAGTACCTTTACCTGTTATATACCTTTGAAGAGTTTCGAGAGTTTCACTACTAACGAAGCCCGGCCATGGCCCAGACTCGTCTGGTGCTTGCCTAGTTAACCAGGCTGTTGTTGCTGGAGACCCGCTGCCCTACAAATCCATGATAGCCTGGTTGATCTGGCGCCTGGTAAAGATACTTCTATAGTTTCCTTCTGAAGGCTTCTACACTTGTTCCAGCCGTGTTTCTGATATCTTCTGGTAAGATGTTGAATAGTCTTGGACCACGAATGTTGATACAGTGTTTCCTTACTGTCCCCACCGCACCCCTGGGTTTATTTTGCACTTCCTTCCATATCTCTCACTCCAGCATGTTATTATGGCAGTGTGCAGATTTGGGAAAATGCCCTCGAGTACTTTCCAGGTATATATTATCATGTACCTCTCTCTCCTCCGCTCCGGCGAGTACATTTTCAAGACTTAAAGGCGTTCTCAGTAGTTTAGGTGCTTTACTGGCTCAATGTGAGCCGTAAATGATCTTTGTATTTGTTCCAGCTCCGATATTTCTCCTGCTTTGAACGGGACCGTCAGCACTGAATATTCTAAGTGAGGGAGCACTAGCGATTTGAAGAGTGTCACCATTGGCACTGTTTCCCTTGTTTTGAAAGTTCTCATTACCCACCCAGTCATCTTCCTGGCTGTCGTGATCTTTGTCTTGTTATGGTCTTTAAAAGAAAGGTCCGCTGACATAATTATTCCTAGGTCTTTTACGTGTTCCTTTCGTTCTATTTGGTGACCCTCTTGAGTTTTGTATATAGTGTTCCTTTTGAGTTCTTCATTCTTTCCATACCTAAGCAGCTGGAACTTATCACCATTGAACGTCATGTTGTTCTCCACTGCCCACTGGAAAACCCTGTTTATGTCTTCCTGTACTTTTTCAGTGTCCTCTACCATAGTGACTTTCATGCTTATTTTAGGGTCATCTGCAAATGATGATATAAAAGTATGACGGGTGTTTTTATCTATGTCTGCTATGAGATGAGAAACAGCAGAGGTGCCAGGACAGTGCCTTGGGGCACTGAGCTTTTGACCTCGCTGATGCTGGATCTTGCCCTGTTCACTACTACTTTTTGTGTTCTGTGTGTTAGGAAACCGAAAATCCATCTGCCTACCTTCCCCATGGCCTTCATTTTGTGCGCTTTCACTCCATGATCGCATTTGTCAAACGCCTTTGCAAATGTGTAAATCACATCTGCGTTTTGGACGTCTTCCAACGCCTCCGTAATTCCGGTGTCACACCTGTAACACATCTGTCACACTCCGGTGACACACCACTAACACACCAGTTACACACCCGTAACATAACTGTGAAACACCAGTGACACATCTGTTACACTCCAGTGATACACCAGTAACACACCAATGACACGCTAGTAACACACCTACGACACACCAGTAACACACCTGTGACACACCTGTGACACACCTGAGGACAGGCTGTCCTGTAATACACACTTACTCATCCAAATGAACTATTTCTCCCTTGTTCCCTTGTTTTGCAAGATAATGTTAAGGTGTTGTTGTATTGTTGCAAGTTATAGTGTTGCAATGTTGCAAGACATAGTGTTGCAGTTTTCTTAAGGTATATTGTTGCAGTGTTGCAGGTCACAGCATTAGAAGTTATAATGTTCCAGTGTTGCAAGCTATATCACTGCTGTTTTACAAGTTGCAATGCTGTAAATTATATTGTTGCAGTGTTGCAAGTTATAGCATCGTGTTGCAATATACACTGGCGCAGTGTTACAAAAGCTGGTTTCCCTGCAATGAATGTCTCGAAAAACTGGCAAATTTTCTGCCCAAATAATGGGGAGATATCTTGCTGCAGACGATTTTTTATTGCAGGATATTGTGGGGATATCTCGTTGCAAAGGCCTTTTTTTAGAGAGATAATCTTCCTGGGGAAAATATAACTCCACCTAGAAAGAAAGAAAAAATGAAATGTCGCCGGTACAAAAGGTCTGAGGAATAAAATGTCTAAAATAGGAGCGTTCAATGTGGATAAATGTCCTTAGTACTCTTGTACACGTGTGCACTTGTTCAAGGACATGTGTGTATGTATGCACGTGTTACGGACACATGTTCACCTATTTGTACTCACTCCAGTTGTGGTTGCAGGGGTCGATTCACAACTCCTGACCCCGGCTCTTCGCTAGTCGTTACCAGGTCCACTCTTTGTCTGCTCCAAGAGCTGTATCGTACCTCATCTTAGAGCTATGTATGGATCCTGCTTCGACTACATTACTCTCCAGATTGTTCCGCTTTCTGACAACTCTGTGACTGAAGAAATGCTTCCTAACACTTGTTCTATCCTGTATGCACGTGCCACGGACACGCTCTCTCCTGTATGCATGTGTCACGGACACACTCTCTCCTGTATGCACGTGTCACGGACACGCTCTCTCCTGTATGCACGTGTTACGGACTCCCTCTCTCCTGTATGCACGTGTCACGGACACGCTCTCTCCTGTATGCACGTGTTACGGACTCTCTCCTGTATGCACGTGTCACGGACACGCTCTCTCCTGTATGCACGTGTCACGGACTCTCTCTCTCCTGAATGCATGTGTCACGGACACGTTCTCTCCTGTATGCATGTGTCACGAAGACATATACAAGTTATAATTTTGTGATTTTGTCGATTCAGAGAACAGACAAGTTGATAAATTAGACACATATGTAACACTTGGGTATCTTTATTTACGAAACGTTTCACTACAAAGTAGCTCCATCAGTCCATACAAAGAACAGGAGGAGTTTGAGGTAATCAGTCCCTCAGCCTTGAGTCGATGTAATCAATCCATCAATCTTGAAAAGAATACAATATGCGTGCGAAGAAGTGGCTTATATACTGTAGGTAGGTGAGGTACAGCAGTCGTAGGCGGTATCCCACTTGACAAATGTGGAAGTTGGTGATGACTAAAGGTTGAGCAAGTGAAGAATTCCCTCAATAAATATACCCAAGGGCTGCATATGTGACTAATTTATCAACTTGTCGGTTCTCTGAACCATTTACCTACATCACTGACTACCTACCAACATCGTCATAAAAAGTCAGGTGTTGTTGTGGGGTGGCAGCGAGGTGTAGTCTCGCCCTTTTATTCTTTCCTGTTATTCTTTTATTTTTATAGTTCCTGGATAATGTGAGAAGTCACGAAAGCGCTTGGAATTTCTCTATTTTTTCACAGTGGTTGTTCTGCATGTATACGCATATTTATACAAGTGCATATGTGTACCTGTGCATATGAATACGTGAGTGAATGTGTATGCGTGCGTAGGTATGCTTGTGAGCATGTACGCATGTGTAAATGATAGCATTCATGTGTATGTTTTGTTGTATGTATGTGAGTATGTATTCTTTCTGACATATATGTGTATGTACACATGTATGTATGTACACGTGTACGTATGTATACGTGTCTATATGTATGAAGGTGAATGTATAATCTGGAATGACATATGAGAGTTGAATTAAAAAAGAAATACCTCTATTCAGATAACCATAATTTTTAAAGGAGTTGACCGGTAAGCCAGCGGAAGGCCTCCGTCATATGACCAAAAGCTTCAACGGCGTGTCATAATCTGATTAAGACCGGCGTCAGGAAACACTTGTCCTGGTTCCTGGCGAACCTTATTTAACCTAACCTAACCTAACTTAAGTTCAGAGACTCTGTGTTCATGTATGAATAGGCACAGGTGTGCAGGTGCACGAGTATAGATATTCATGTGTGTGTATAGGTGTAACACATGTGAAGCGCTCGTTTACCCGCATGTGTAACTGTCATATAGGGAAGGATAACTATCATATAGGGTAGGATAATTATCATATAGGGTAGGATAACTATCATATAGAGTAGGATAACTATCATATAGGGTAGGATAACTATCATATAGGGAAGGATAACTATCATATAGGGTAGGATAATTATCATATAGGGTAGGATAACTATCATATAGTGTAGGATAACTATCATATAGGGTAGGATAACTATCATATAGGGTAGGATAACTATCATATAGGGTAGGGTAACTATCATATAAGGTAGGATAACTATCATATAGGGTAGGATAACTATCATATAGGGTAGGATAACTATCATATAGGGTAGGATAACTATCATATAGGGTAGGATAACTATCATATAGGGTAGGATAACTATCATATAGGGTAGGATAACTATCATATAGGGTAGGA
Source organism: Cherax quadricarinatus (assembly GCF_038502225.1). Classification (NCBI taxonomy): domain Eukaryota; kingdom Metazoa; phylum Arthropoda; class Malacostraca; order Decapoda; family Parastacidae; genus Cherax; species Cherax quadricarinatus. Next base: position 8,679,367 of record NC_091294.1, on the reverse strand, counting down.
TAACTATCATATAAGGTAGGATAACTATCATATAGGGTAGGATAACTATCATATAGGGTAGGATAACTATCATATAGGGTAGGATAACTATCATATAGGGTAGGATAACTATCATATAGGGTAGGATAACTATCATATAGGGTAGGATAACTATCATATAAGGTAGGATAACTATCATATAGGGTAGGATAACTATCATATAGGGTAGGATAACTATCATATAGGGTAAGATAACTACCATATAGGGTAGGAAAACTATCATATAGGGTAGGATAACTATCATACAGGGTAGGGTAACTATCATATAGGGTAGGATAACTATCATATAGGGAAGGTAACTATCATATAGGGTAGGATAACTATCAAATAGGGTAGGATAACTATCATATAGGGAAGGTAAATATCATATAGGGTAGGATAGCTATCATATAGGGTAGGATAACTATCATATAGGGTAGGATAACTATCATATAGGGTAGGATAACTATCATATAGGGTAGGCTAACTATCATATAGGGTAGGATAACTATCATAAAGGGTAGGATAACTATCATATAGGGTAGGATAACTATCATATAGGGTAGGATAACTATCATATAGGGTAGGATAACTATCATATAGGGTAGGCTAACTATCATATAGGGTAGGATAACTATCATATAGGGTAGGATAACTATCATATAGGGTAGAATAACTATCATATAGGGTAGAATAACTATCATATAGGGTAGAATAACTATCATATAGGGTAGAATAACTATCATATAGGGTAGGGTAACTATCATACAGGTTAAGGTAACTATCGTATATTGTAGGGTAACTATCACATAGTGCAGTGTAATCATCATCCAGGGTAACTATCACATAGTGCAGGGTAAGTATCATCCAGGGTAACTATCGCATAGTGCAGGGTAATTATCATCCAGGGTAACTATCACATAGTGCAGGGTAAGTATCATCCAGGGTAACTATCGCATAGTGCAGGGTAATTATCATCCAGGGTAACTATCACATAGTGCAGGGTAAGTATCATCCAGGGTAACTATCACATAGTGCAGGGTAAGTATCATCCAGGGTAACTATCGCATAGTGCAGGGTAATTATCATCCAGGGTAACTATCACATAGTGCAGGGTAATTATCATCCAGGGTAACTATCACATAGTGCAGGGTAATTATCATCCAGGGTAACTATCACATAGTGCAGGGTAATTATCATCCAGGGTAATTATCACATAGTGCAAGGTAATTATCATCCAGGGTAACTATCACATAGTGCAGGGTAATTATCATCCAGGGTAACTATCACATAGTGCAGGGTAATTATCATCCAGGGTAACTATCACATAGTGCAAGGTAATTATCATCCAGGGTAAATATCACATAGTGCAGGGTAATTATCATCCAGGGTAACTATCACATAGTGCAGGGTAATTATCATCCAGGGTAACTATCACATAGTGCAGGGTAATTATCATCCAGGGTAACTATCACATAGTGCAGGGTAATTATCATCCAGGGTAACTATCACATAGTGCAGGGTAATTATCATCCAGGGTAACTATCACATAGTGCAGGGTAATTATCATCCAGGGTAACTATCACATAGTGCAGGGTAATTATCATCCAGGGTAACTATCACATAGTGCAGGGTAATTATCATCCAGGGTAACTATCACATAGTGCAGGGTAATTATCATCCAGGGTAACTATCACATAGTGCAGGGTAATTATCATCCAGGGTAACTATCACATAGTGCAGGGTAATTATCATCCAGGGTAACTATCACATAGTGCAGGGTAATTATCATCCAGGGTAGACTATCACACCATTACTCATGTGATGTATACTTTTATGTACATTATTTATTTTTGTTTATTAACACACTGGAAGATTCCCACAAAGGCAGGGTGGCCCACCAAGGCCGTAAAAAGAAAAACTTTCACCATCATTCACTCCATCACTGTTTTGCCAGAAGGGTGCTTTACACTACAGTTTTTAAACTGCAACATTAACACCCCTCCTTCAGAGTGCAGGCACTGCATATATATATATATATATATATATATATATATATATATATATATATATATATATATATATATATATATATATATATATATATATATATATATATATATAGATTGCTGGTTTCTTTCTCTGTCTCATAAACACGCTAGATAACAGGGATATCTTGCTACTCCTACTTACACTTTGGTCACACTTCACAGACACGCACATGCATATATATATACATACATCTAGGTTTTTCTCCTTTTTCTAAATAGCTCTTGTTCTTCTTTATTTTTTCTATTGTCCATGGGGAAGTGGAAAAGAATTTTTCCTCCGTAAGCCATGCGTGTCGTATGAGGCAACTAAAATGCCGGGAGCAATGGGCTAGTAACCCCTTCTCCTGTAGACATTTACTAAAAAAGAGAAGAAGAAAAACTTTATAAAACTGGGATGCTTGAATGTGCGTGGATGAAGTGTGGATGAAAAGAAACAGATGATTGCTGATGTTATGAATGAAAAGAAGTTGGATGTCCTGGCCCTAAGCGAAACAAAGCTGAAGGGGGTAGGGGAGTTTCGGTGGGAGGAAATAAATGGGATTAAATCTGGAGTATCTGAGAGAGTTAGAGCGAAGGAAGGGGTAGCAGTAATGTTGAATGATCAGTTATGGAAGGAGAAAAGAGAATATGAATGTGTAAATGCAAGAATTATGTCGATTAAAGTAAAGGTTGGATGCGAGAAGTGGGTCATAATAAGCGTGTATGCACCTGGAGAAGAGAGGAATGCAGAGGAGAGAGAGAGATTTTGGGAGATGTTAAGTGAATGTATAGGAGCCTTTGAACCATGTGAGAGTAATTGTGGTAGGGGACCTGAATGCTAAAGTGGGAGAAACTTTTAGAGAGGGTGTGGTAGGTAAGTTTGGGGTGCCAGGTGTAAATGATAATGGGAGCCCTTTGATTGAACTTTGTATAGAAAGGGGTTTAGTTATAGGTAATACATATTTTAAGAAAAAGAGGATAAATAAGTATACAAGATATGATGTAGGGCGAAATGACAGTAGTTTGTTGGATTATGTATTGATAGATATAAGACTGTTGAGTAGACTTCAGGATGTACATGTTTATAGAGGGGCCACAGATATATCAGATCACTTTCTAGTTGTAGCTACACTGAGAGTGAAAGGTAGATGGGATACAAGGAGAATAGAAGCATCAGGGAAGAGAGAGGTGAAGGTTTATAAACTAAAAGAGGAGGCAGTTAGGGAAAGATATAAACAGCTATTGGAGGATAGATGGGCTATTGAGAGCATAGGCAATGGGGTCGAAGAGGTATGGGGTAGGTTTAAAAATGTAGTGTTCAGCAGAAGTTTGTGGTTACAGGAAAGTGGGTGCGGGAGGGAAGAGGAACGATTGGTGGAATGATGATGTAAAGAGAGTAGTAAGGGAGAAAAAGTTAGCATATGAGAAGTTTTTACAAAGTAGAAGTGATGCAAGGAGGGAAGAGTATATGGAGAAAAAGAGAGAGGTTAAGAGAGTGGTGAAGCAATGTAAAAAGAGAGCAAATGAGAGAGTGGGTGAGATGTTATCAACAAATTTTGTTGAAAATAAGAAAAAGTTTTGGAGTGAGATTAACAAGTTAAGGAAGCCTAGAGAACAAATGGATTTGTCAGTTAAAAATAGGAGAGGAGAGTTATTAAATGGAGAGTTAGAGGTATTGGGAAGATGGAGGGAATATTTTGAGGAATTGTTAAATGTTGATGAAGATAGGGAAGTTGTGATTTCGCGTATAGGGCAAGGAGGAATAACATCTTGTAGGAGTGAGGAAGAGCCAGTTGTGAGTGTGGGGGAAGTTCGTGAGGCAGTAGGTAAAATGAAAGGGGGTAAGGCAGCCGGGATTGATGGGATAAAGATAGAAATGTTAAAAGCAGGTGGGGATATAGTTTTGGAGTGGTTGGTGCAATTATTTAATAAATGTATGGAAGAGGGTAAGGTACCTAGGGATTGGCAGAGAGCATGCATAGTTCCTTTGTATAAAGGCAAAGGGGACAAAAGAGAGTGCAAAAATTATAGGGGGATAAGTCTGTTGAGTATACCTGGTAAAGTGTATGGTAGAGTTATTATTGAAAGAATTAAGAGTAAGACAGAGAATAGGATAGCAGATGAACAAGGAAGCTTTAGGAAAGGTAGGGGGTGTGTGGATCAGGTGTTTACAGTGAAACATATAAGTGAACAGTATTTAGTTAAGGCTAAAGAGGTCTTTGTGGCATTTATGGATTTGGAAAAGGCGTATGACAGGGTGGATAGGGGGGCAATGTGGCAGATGTTGCAGGTGTATGGTGTAGGAGGTAGGTTACTGAAAGCAGTGAAGAGTTTTTACGAGGATAGTGAGGCTCAAGTTAGAGTATGTAGGAAAGAGGGAAATTATTTCCCAGTAAAAGTAGGCCTTAGACAGGGATGTGTGATGTCACCGTGGTTGTTTAATATATTTATGGATGGGGTTGTAAGAGAAGTAAATGCGAGAGTCTTGGCAAGAGGCGTGGAGTTAAAAGATAAAGAATCACACATAAAGTGGGAGTTGTCACAGTTGCTCTTTGCTGATGACACTGTGCTCTTGGGAGATTCTGAAGAGAAGTTGCAGAGATTGGTGGATGAATTTGGTAGGGTGTGCAAAAGAAGAAAATTAAAAGTGAATTCAGGAAAGAGTAAGGTTATGAGGATAACAAAAATATTAGGTGATGAAAGATTGGAAATCAGATTGGAGGGAGAGAGTATGGAGGAGGTGAATGTATTCAGATATTTGGGAGTGGACGTGTCAGCGGATGGGTCTATGAAGGATGAGGTGAATCATAGAATTGATGAGGGGAAAAGGGTGAGTGGTGCACTTAGGAGTCTGTGGAGACAATGAACTTTGTCCTTGGAGGCAAAGAGGGGAATGTATGAGAGTATAGTTTTACCAACGCTCTTATATGGGTGTGAAGCATGGGTGATGAATGTTGCAGCGAGGAGAAGGCTGGAGGCAGTGGAGATGTCATGTCTGAGGGCAATGTGTGGTGTGAATATAATGCAGAGAATTCGTAGTTTGGAAGTTAGGAGGAGGTGCGGGATTACCAAAACTGTTGTCCAGAGGGCTGAGGAAGGGTTGTTGAGGTGGTTCGGACATGTAGAGAGAATGGAGCGAGACAGAATGACTTCAAGAGTGTATCAGTCTGTAGTGGGGGGAAGGCGGGGTAGGGGTCGGCCTAGGAAAGGTTGGAGGGAGGGGGTAAAGGAGGTTTTGTGTGCGAGGGGCTTGGACTTCCAGCAGGCGTGCGTGAGCGTGTTTGATAGGAGTGAATGGAGACGAATGGTTTTTAATACTTGACGTGCTGTTGGAGTGTGAGCAAAGTAACATTTATGAAGGGGTTCAGGGAAACCGGCAGGCCGGACTTGAGTCCTGGAGATGGGAAGTACAGTGCCTGCACTCTGAAGGAGGGGTGTTAATGTTGCAGTTTAAAAACTGTAGTGTAGAGCACCCTTCTGGCAAGACAGTGATGGAGTGAATGATGGTGAAAGTTTTTCTTTTTCGGGCCACACTGCCTTGGTGGGAATCGGCCAGTGTGTTAATAAAATAATTATAAAATAATAAATATATACATAGTTAACAATTCACAAACAGGCGAAATAATTTATAAACATTGTCTGTTCGTCCACAGCAGGACTGGGGTCTAGCTCCATGGAAAAGTACTGCAAACTCTGTACCAGAGTACACACTCTGGTACAGAGTTTGCAGGCTCGAGTCCTGCTGTGGACATATAGACAAACACACACACACACACACACACACACACACACACACACACACACACACACACACACACACACACACACACACACACACACACACACGCGCGCGCGCGCGCACACACACACACAAATACACACACACACACACACACACGTACACCCACATACAACAGGCCTAGTGTCTAATCGACATGTGCCTAGGACAAAATGGTAACTAACATACACACACACACATATATCATTTACCCAACTGCGGCAGGCCAGGACTCGACCCTACGAACCTTGTACCGCCTCCAGAGACAGAACAATGCACGCATCACCTTACCAGTACGCCACTTATCCTACAAAAACCAAGCACACAGCATGTACCTATGTGTTCACCTTGGCCCGAGGTTGCATAACAGTTATCATATGGCACCTGCCAACAGTTGCATGAATCTTGCCTTAGTTATAACGCACCAGTGTGGTAAATATTGGCCGATCGAATGAGGCGTTCTCAAGTTACCAACGCAATATGGACGAATCTTCAGAGGAAAAAATAATAATCAGGCGATCACTTAGTAGTAGTAATAATGATAGAATTACCGACAAAATGTTAAGTAAAAGGACACAGGTGCAACTAATGTGACATTAATTACATCTGTGTCCATTTACCTGACACTTAATGGTACGCTTTCAGGGATAATAATAATAATAATAATAATAATAATAATAATAATAATAATAATAATAATAATAATAATAATAATAATAATAATAATAATAAGAGATGCAAATTTATTTATCGTGTATCAATTGTTCATATTATATTATACAGGTTCATAATGTATATATGTTGTTTTTGGCCGTTGTAGTGTATGTACTCACCTAGTTGAGGTTGCAGGGGTCGAGTCCAAGCTCCTGGCCCCGCCTCTTCACTGGTCGCTACTAGGTCACTCTCCCTGAACCTTGAGCTTTATCATACCTCTGCTTGTGTGTGTGTGTGTGTGTGTGTGTGTGTGTGTGGAACACAGAGCAGCAGACAACTAACTGTTACTCACCAGTGTAAACTTCGCCTGGCACATACTTCTCCGGGTTGCCGCTGATCTTGATCTTGAAGCCATTATCCCCAGGAATCTTAGGAGACTCCGTCCTCAGGGGAGATCTGTGGCAGTGAGTGTGCTGGGTGTAGACAGTGTTAAGACACAACACCCCCAGCACCGTCACCCACACCCAAGCTCGCCACATCTGGGAGTGGACGGAGAGAGACAGGTTGAGGTTAGATCGATGAATAATAGTTTGATCAATAAATGGTGCAATAGAAAATTAAATTGATGAAGGAGGTTGAGCAACCCTCAAAGTATGTCACATGTATGTCACTGGTAACCTACAGAAAGACATGTCCCAGATGGAGTACCTGTCTAAGACACGTCTATTGTTGTTCATTACTTATATATAAAATAACAACACAAATAAGAATATATAATATTTCTATTTATCATAAACATTTTTTGTCTTATGTCTGCATTACACTGAATTAATTAATGAACGCATAAATCTGAGGAGGAAAAAGAGTTGCAGGAGTCAGTAGGGAAGGTACCTGTACTTAGTCGTCAGTAGGGAAGGTACCTGAACTTAGTCGTCAGTAGGGAAGGTACCTGTACTTAGTCGTCAGTAGGGAACTTAAGACAGACAACTAGGCAAGTAGAGATGAGGGACATACAACTAGGAGTAAGTAGAGAGCTGAGATCCCAAGTTGCAGGTTTGAAATGACCTTGAGCTCAGTATTCACTACATCACAAGAACAGAAGAATCTTGCGCCTCTCAAACAGATGTTTTAAACATTGGACTGACAAGTTATAATTAACCGATTTACCCTTTGATATGTCCCTTTCTGGATGACCCAGTCCAGTTTACCTTATCATTACAGAAAGAAATGAATGAGCTGCAAATTATACATCAAGGAACCACTAAAATAATCCCAAAACATAACCATCGAAGCCTGTCACAGAAATGTTGTACATCACTTGTATGCTACAAGAAAGTAAGGTAAGACAGCCGTAGACATACAGGACTATATTAAGCACATCCAACTTGCACATATGTAACACCGAGTACCTTTAATTTGTAGATTTTTCGCTGTCTAGGAACTTTATTAAGCCAATACATAGTTCCTTAACCAGAGACAGTATAAGACAATCAGTCCCTCAGCCTACGAGGTGTTCACTCAGTGGTGATTCATATCATTCATCAAGACAGGGGTAGTGAGCACCTCCTTGGGCCGAGTGACTGATTACCTCGTCTTCTACTAACTCCAGTTAACGAGCTCTGTAATGAATTAATAAGGCTTCTAGTAGGCGAAACATCTTCACACTAAAGATATTCACGTGTTGCAGTTGTGTCTAATTCCTCATCCACAATTCCTGCTCACTTCTTCATTCCAGCCTGAGAGTATCTCAGAGTATTACCATCAACGGCTTCTGATGGCAGCTTGTTCCAATCATTAACTTGCCCCAGGTATCCTGAATACTGAAGATGACTTGCCCCAGGTACCCTGAATACTGAAGATGACTTGCCCCAGGTACCCTGAATACTGAAGATGACTTGCCCCAAGAACCCTGAATAGTGAAGATGACTTGGCCCAGGTACCCTGAATACTGAAGATGACTTGCCCCAGGTATCCTGAATACTGAAGATGACTTGCCCCAGGTACCCTGAATACTGAAGATGACTTGCCCCAGGCACCCTGAATAATGAAGATGACTTGCCCCAGGTATCCTGAATACTGAAGAGGACTTGCCCCAGGTACCCTGAATATTAAAGATGACTTGCCCCAGGTACCCTGAATACTGAAAATGACTTGCCCCAGATACCCTGAATTCTGAGGATGACTTGCCCCAGGTACCCTGAATACTGATGATGACTTGCCCCAGGTACCCTGAATAATGAAGATGACTTACCCCAGGTACCCTGAATACTGAAAATGACTTGCCCCAGGTATCCTGAATTCTGAAAATGACTTGCCCCAGGTATCCTGAATACTGAAGATGACTTGCCCCAGGTACCCTGAATACTGAAGATGACTTGCCCCAGGTACCCTGAATACTGATAAACACCGATATCCTGAATGCTAAAATTTACGCATCGTCTGCCTCAGCCTGGTCCCTGATCCAACCTGGTGCCTGACCCAGCCTGGTTTCTGACTCAGCCTGGTCCCTGACCAAGCCTGGTCCCTGTCCCAGCCTGGTCCCTTACCTAACCTGATCTTTGACCCTGCCTGGTCCCTTACCTAACCTGATCTTTGGCCCTGCCTGGTCCCTGACCCAGCCTGGTACTTGACCCTGCCTGGTCCCAGACCCAGCCAGGTCCCATACCCAGCCTGGTCCTTGACCCAGCCAAGTCCCTGACCCAACCTGGTCCCAGACCCAGCCTGGGACCGGTCTAGTTACACTTATAGTATCGGGTTCTAATGTCTTACTGGTGGATATCACAACTAAACTATTTCCACATCACAACAGAAATGGAGATGAGGCAGAGGATATACACACACACACACACACACACACACACACACACACACACACACACACACACACACACACACACGCACACACCACATATAGTATGTGCACACACACACAAAATACGCAACAGGCAATGCAACTGTCGACAAGCTCCTTTTACATTAGTTTGTACCAGGAGAGCCGTGTCTCTACTTAGCTACAGTGAGCCAAAGAAAGAAACACGTGCGTCCTCCCTCAGGCAATAGCTACTTCGTGAAATTTCTAACCACCCTTCAGAGTACATGCACTGTAATTTCCCACTCCAGAACTCCAACATAATGTCATATTCACTTACTCCAATCTAAGATCAGGCTCGCCCGAGCTTGCTAGAAGTTTGATTCACCATCACTGAAACCCTCACTAGAGCTTGCTAGAAGTTTGATTCACCATCACTGAAACCCTCACCAAAGCTTGCTAGAAGTTTGATTCACCATCACTGAAACCCTCACCAGAGCTTGCTAGAAGTTTGATTCACCATCATTGAAACCATCACCAGAGCTTGCTAGAAGTTTGATTCACCATCACTGAAACCCTCACCAGAGCTTGCTAGAAGTTTGATTCACCATCATTGAAACCATCACCAGAGCTTGCTAGAGGTTTGATTCACCATCACTGAAACCCTCACCAGAGCTTGCTAGAAGCCTGATTTACCATCACTGAAACCCTCACCAGAGCCTGCTAGAAGTTTGATTTACCATCACTGAAACCCTCACCAGAGCTTGCCAGAAGTTTGATTTACCATCACTGAAACCCTCACCAGAGCTTGCCAGAAGTTTGATTCACCATCACTGAAACCCTCACCAGAGCTTGCTAGAAGTTTGATTCACCATCACTGAAACCCTCACCAGAGCTTGCTAGAAGTTTGATTCACCATCACTGAAACCCTCACCAGAGCTTGCCAGAAGTTTGATTCACCATCATTGAAACCATCACCAGAGCTTGCTAGAGGTTTGATTCACCATCACTGAAACCCTCACCAGAGCTTGCTAGAAGCCTGATTTACCATCACTGAAACCCTCACCAGAGCCTGCTAGAAGTTTGATTTACCATCACTGAAACCCTCACCAGAGCCTGCTAGAAGTTTGATTTACCATCACTGAAACCCTCACCAGAGGTTGTTAGAAGTTTGATTCACCATCACTGAAACCCTCACCAGAGCCTGCTAGAAGTTTGATTTACCATCAATGAAACCCTCACCAGAGCCTGCTAGAAGTTTGATTTACCATCAATGAAACCCTCACCAGAGCCTGCTAGAAGTTTGATTCACCATCACTGAAACCCTCACCAGAGCCTGCTAGAAGTTTGATTTACCATCACTGAAACCCTCACCAGAGCCTGCTAGAAGTTTGATTTACCATCACTGAAACCCTCACCAGAGGTTGTTAGAAGTTTGATTCACCATCACTGAAACCCTCACCAGAGCCTGCTAGAAGTTTGATTTACCATCAATGAAACCCTCACCAGAGCCTGCTAGAAGTTTGATTTACCATCAATGAAACCCTCACCAGAGCCTGCTAGAAGTTTGATTCACCATCACTGAAACCCTCACCAGAGCCTGCTAGAAGTTTGATTTACCATCACTGAAACCCTCACCAGAGCCTGCTAGAAGTTTGATTTACCATCACTGAAACCCTCACCAGAGCTTGTTAGAAGTTTGATTCACCATCACTGAAACCCTCACAAGAGCCTGCTAGAAGTTTGATTTACCATCACTGAAACCCTCACCAGAGCTTGCTAGAAGTTTGATTCACCATCACTTAAAACCTCTCTCATACTCATATATATGGTGATTATTTCAACAAAAATTATTTCTTGAAAATATTCATTCTGGCGCTATATTTTTTGTATCAACTTCAAACAGCTAGTGAATATTGCTGTCATATTTTTTATTCTTGATGCCCAAGTTATTTCAGTATAAAAGATGTATTTTTATGGCAATGGTTTACCACAGACTGATGGACTGTACACAGAACTGACAACCTTCACGTCCATAGTGATGGACTGTACACAGTACTGACAACCTTCACGTCCATAGTGATGGACTGTACACAGTGCTGACAACCTTCACGTTCATAGTGATGGACTGTACACAGTATTGACAACCTTCACGTTCATAGTGATGGACTGTACACAGTACTGACAACCTTCACGTTCACAGTGGTGGACTGTACACAGTACTGACAACCTTCACGTTCATAGTGATGGACTGTACACAGAACTGACAACCTTCACGTCCATAGTGATGGACTGTACACAGTGCTGACAACCTTCACGTTCATAGTGATGGACTGTACACAGTACTGACAACCTTCACGTTCATAGTGATGGACTGTACACAGTACTGACAACCTTCCCGTCCATAGTGACGGACTATACACAGTACTGACAACCTTCACGTTCATAGTGATGGACTGTACACAGTACTGACAACCTTCACGTTCATAGTGATGGACTGTACACAGTACTGACAACCTTCACGTTCATAGTGATGGACTGTACACAGTACTGACAACCTTCACGTTCATAGTGATGGACTGTACACAGTACTGACAACCTTCACGTTCATAGTGATGGACTGTACACAGTACTGACAACCTTCACGTTCATAGTGATGGACTGTACACAGTACTGACAACCTTCACGATCATAGTGATGGACTGTACACAGTACTGACAACCTTCACGTTCATAGTGATGGACTGTACACAGTACTGACAACCTTCACGTTCATAGTGACGGACTATACACAGTACTGACAACCTTCACGTTCATAGTGATGGACTGTACACAGTACTGACAACCTTCACGTTCATAGTGATGGACTGTACACAGTACTGACAACCTTCACGTTCATAGTGATGGACTGTACACAGTACTGACAACCTTCACGATCATAGTGATGGACTGTACACAGTACTGACAACCTTCACGTTCATAGTGATGGACTGTACACAGTACTGACAACCTTCACGTTCATAGTGATGGACTGTACACAGTACTGACAACCTTCACGTTCATAGTGATGGACTGTACACAGTACTGACAACCTTCACGTTCATAGTGATGGACTGTACACAGTACTGACAACCTTCACGTTCATAGTGATGGACTGTACACAGTACTGACAACCTTCACGTTCATAGTGATGGACTGTACACAGTACTGACAACCTTCACGTTCATAGTGATGGACAGTATACAGTACTGACAACCTTCCCGTCCATAGTGATGGACTGTACACAGTACTGACAACCTTCCCGTCCATAGTGATGGACTGTACAAAATACTGACAACCTTCACGTCCATAGTGATGGACTGTACAAAATACTGACAACCTTCACGTCCATGGTGATGGACTGTACACAGTTGTAGATGAATGGTTCAGAGAACCGACACGTTGTTGAATTAGACACATGTGCAACTCTTGGGTATCTTTATTGAGGAAATGTTTCGCCACACAGTGGCTTCATCAGTCCATACAAAGAAGAAACTTGAAAATGATGAAGCCACTGTGTGGCGAAACGTTTCCTCAATAAAGATACCCAAGAGTTGCACATGTGTGTAATTCAACAACATGTCGGTTCTCTGAACCATTCATCTACAATCCTGTCAGACACTGCAATTTCTTGGGATCTTAATACTTGGGAATTCTTCACTTGCCTAACCCTTGGGCACGACCTACTTCCACACTGGACAAATGTGACACCACCTACGACTGCTGCCCCTCACCTGTCTTCGGTTTATTAGCTGCTTCTCCGCTCATATGCCGTATTCTATTCAAGATTGATGGACTGACCACATAGACTCAAGGCTGAGGGACTGATTACCTCATTCTCCTCCTGTTCTTCAAGTTTCTCCTTCGTATGGACTGATGAAGCTACTGTGTGGCGAAACGTTTCCTCAATAAAGATACAAAAGAGTTGCACATGTGTCTAATTCAACAACTGTACACAGTACTGACAACCTTCACGTTCATAGTGATGGACTGTACACAGTACTGACAACCTTCACGTTCATAGTGATGGACTGTACACAGTACTGACAACCTTCACGTTCATAGTGATGGATTGTACACAGTACTGACAACCTTCACGTTCATAGTGATGGACTGTACACAGAACTGACAACCTTCACGTTCATAGTGATGGACTGTACACAGAACTGACAACCTTCACGTTCATAGTGATGGACTGTACACAGTACTGACAACCTTCACGTTCATAGTGATGGACTGTACACAGTACTGACAACCTTCACGTTCATAGTGATGGACTGTACACAGTACTGACAACCTTCACGTCCATAGTGATGGACTGTACACAGTACTGACAACCTTCACGTTCATAGTGATGGACTGTACACAGTACTGACAACCTTCACGTTCATAGTGATGGACTGTACACAGTACTGACAACCTTCCCGTCCATAGTGATGGACTGTACACAGTACTGACGTCCATAGTGATGGACTGTACACAGTACTGACAACCTTTCCGTCCATAGTGATGGACTGTACACAGTATTGACAACCTTCACGTTCATAGTGATGGACTGTACACAGTATTGACAACCTTTCCGTCCATAGTGATGGACTGTACACAGTACTGACAACCTTCACGTTCATAGTGATGGACTGTACACAGTACTGACAACCTTCACGTTCATAGTGATGGACTGTACACAGTACTGACAACCTTCACGTTCATAGTGATGGACTGTACACAGTACTGACAACCTTCACGTTCATAGTGATGGACTGTATACAGTACTGACAACCTTCACGTTCATAGTGATGGACTGTACACAGTACTGACAACCTTCACGTTCATAGTGATGGACTGTATACAGTACTGACAACCTTCACGTTCATAGTGATGTACTGTACACAGTACTGACAACCTTCACGTTCATAGTGATGGACTGTACAGAGTACTGACAACCTTCACGTTCATAGTGATGGACTGTACACAGTACTGACAACCTTCACGTTCATAGTGATGGACTGTACACAGTACTGACAACCTTCACGTTCATAGTGATGGACTGTACACAGTACTGACAACCTTCACGTTCATAGTGATGGACTGTACACAGTACTGACAACCTTCACGTTCATAGTGATGGACTGTACACAGTACTGACAACCTTCACGTTCATAGTGACGGACTATACACAGTACTGACAACCTTCACGTTCATAGTGATGGACTGTACACAGTACTGACAACCATCACGTTCATAGTGATGGACTGTACACAGTACTGACAACCTTCACGTTCATAGTGATGGACTGTACACAGTACTGACAACCTTCACGTTCATAGTGATGGACTGTACACAGTACTGACAACCTTCCCGTTCATAGTGATGGATTGTACACAGTACTGACAACCTTCCCTTTGATAGTGATGGACTGTACACAGTACTGACAACCTTCACGTTCATAGTGATGGACTGTACACAGTACTGACAACCTTCCCGTTCATAGTGATGGATTGTACACAGTACTGACAACCTTCCCTTTGATAGTGATGGACTGTACACAGTACTGACAACCTTCACGATCATAGTGATGGACTGTACACAGTACTGACAACCTTCCCGTTCATAGTGATGGACTGTACACAGTACTGACAACCTTCACTTTCATAGTGATGGACTGTACACAGTAGTGACAACCTTCACGTTCATAGTGATGGACTGTACACAGTAGTGACAACCTTCACGTTCATAGTGATGGACTGTACACAGTACTGACAACCTTCACGTTCATAGTGATGGACTGTACACAGTGCTGACAACCTTCACTTTCATAGTGATGGACTGTACACAGTAGTGACAACCTTCACGTTCATAGTGATGGACTGTACACAGTACTGACAACCTTCATGTTCATAGTGATGGACTGTACACAGTACTGACAACCTTCATGTTCATAGTGATGGACTGTACACAGTACTGACAACCTTCACGTTCATAGTGATGGATTGTACACAGTACTGACAACCTTCCCGTCCATAGTGATGGACTGTACACAGTACTGACAACCTTCCCTTTGATAGTGATGGACTGTACACAGTACTGACAACCTTCCCGTTCATAGTGATGGACTGTACACAGTACTGACAACCTTCACGTTCATAGTGATGGACTGTACACAGAACTGACAACCTTCCCGTTCATAGTGATGGACTGTACACAGAACTGACAACCTTCCCGTTCATAGTGATGGACTGTACACAGTACTGACAACCTTCACGTTCATAGTGATGGACTGTACACAGAACTGACAACCTTCCCGTTCATAGTGATGGACTGTACACAGAACTGACAACCTTCCCGTTCATAGTGATGGACTGTATACAGTACTGACAACCTTCACGTTCATAGTGATGGACTGTACACAGTACTGACAACCTTCCCGTTCATAGTGATGGACTGTACACAGTACTGACAACCTTCCCGTTCATAGTGATGGACTGTACACAGTACTGACAACCTTCACGTTCATAGTGATGGACTGTACACAGTACTGACAACCTTCACGTTCATAGTGATGGACTGTACACAGTACTGACAACCTTCACGATCATAGTGATGGACTGTACACAGTACTGACAACCTTCACGATCATAGTGATGGACTGTACACAGTACTGACAACCTTCACGTTCATAGTGATGGACTGTACACAGTACTGACAACCTTCACGATCATAGTGATGGACTGTACACAGTACTGACAACCTTCACGTTCATAGTGATGGACTGTACACAGTACTGACAACCTTCACGTTCACAGTGATGGACTGTACACAGTACTGACAACCTTCACGTTCATAGTGATGGACTGTACACAGTACTGACAACCTTCACGTTCATAGTGATGGACTGTACACAGTACTGACAACCTTCACGTTCATAGTGATGGACTGTACACAGTACTGACAACCTTCACGTTCATAGTGATGGACTGTACACAGTACTGACAACCTTTCCGTTCATAGTGATGGACTGTACACAGTACTGACAACCTTTCCGTTCATAGTGATGGACTGTACACAGTACTGACAACCTTCACGTTCATAGTGATGGACTGTACACAGTACTGACAACCTTCACGTTCATAGTGATGGACTGTACACAGTACTGACAACCTTCACGTTCATAGTGATGGACAGTATACAGTACTGACAACCTTCCCGTCCATAGTGATGGACTGTACACAGTACTGACAACCTTCCCGTCCATAGTGATGGACTGTACAAAATACTGACAACCTTCACGTCCATAGTGATGGACTGTACAAAATACTGACAACCTTCACGTCCATGGTGATGGACTGTACACAGTTGTAGATGAATGGTTCAGAGAACCGACACGTTGTTGAATTAGACACATGTGCAACTCTTGGGTATCTTTATTGAGGAAATGTTTCGCCACACAGTGGCTTCATCAGTCCATACAAAGAAGAAACTTGAAAATGATGAAGCCACTGTGTGGCGAAACGTTTCCTCAATAAAGATACCCAAGAGTTGCACATGTGTGTAATTCAACAACATGTCGGTTCTCTGAACCATTCATCTACAATCCTGTCAGACACTGCAATTTCTTGGGATCTTAATACTTGGGAATTCTTCACTTGCCTAACCCTTGGGCACGACCTACTTCCACACTGGACAAATGTGACACCACCTACGACTGCTGCCCCTCACCTGTCTTCGGTTTATTAGCTGCTTCTCCGCTCATATGCCGTATTCTATTCAAGATTGATGGACTGACCACATAGACTCAAGGCTGAGGGACTGATTACCTCATTCTCCTCCTGTTCTTCAAGTTTCTCCTTCGTATGGACTGATGAAGCTACTGTGTGGCGAAACGTTTCCTCAATAAAGATACAAAAGAGTTGCACATGTGTCTAATTCAACAACTGTACACAGTACTGACAACCTTCACGTTCATAGTGATGGACTGTACACAGTACTGACAACCTTCACGTTCATAGTGATGGACTGTACACAGTACTGACAACCTTCACGTTCATAGTGATGGATTGTACACAGTACTGACAACCTTCACGTTCATAGTGATGGACTGTACACAGAACTGACAACCTTCACGTTCATAGTGATGGACTGTACACAGAACTGACAACCTTCACGTTCATAGTGATGGACTGTACACAGTACTGACAACCTTCACGTTCATAGTGATGGACTGTACACAGTACTGACAACCTTCACGTTCATAGTGATGGACTGTACACAGTACTGACAACCTTCACGTCCATAGTGATGGACTGTACACAGTACTGACAACCTTCACGTTCATAGTGATGGACTGTACACAGTACTGACAACCTTCACGTTCATAGTGATGGACTGTACACAGTACTGACAACCTTCCCGTCCATAGTGATGGACTGTACACAGTACTGACGTCCATAGTGATGGACTGTACACAGTACTGACAACCTTTCCGTCCATAGTGATGGACTGTACACAGTATTGACAACCTTCACGTTCATAGTGATGGACTGTACACAGTATTGACAACCTTTCCGTCCATAGTGATGGACTGTACACAGTACTGACAACCTTCACGTTCATAGTGATGGACTGTACACAGTACTGACAACCTTCACGTTCATAGTGATGGACTGTACACAGTACTGACAACCTTCACGTTCATAGTGATGGACTGTACACAGTACTGACAACCTTCACGTTCATAGTGATGGACTGTATACAGTACTGACAACCTTCACGTTCATAGTGATGGACTGTACACAGTACTGACAACCTTCACGTTCATAGTGATGGACTGTATACAGTACTGACAACCTTCACGTTCATAGTGATGTACTGTACACAGTACTGACAACCTTCACGTTCATAGTGATGGACTGTACAGAGTACTGACAACCTTCACGTTCATAGTGATGGACTGTACACAGTACTGACAACCTTCACGTTCATAGTGATGGACTGTACACAGTACTGACAACCTTCACGTTCATAGTGATGGACTGTACACAGTACTGACAACCTTCACGTTCATAGTGATGGACTGTACACAGTACTGACAACCTTCACGTTCATAGTGATGGACTGTACACAGTACTGACAACCTTCACGTTCATAGTGACGGACTATACACAGTACTGACAACCTTCACGTTCATAGTGATGGACTGTACACAGTACTGACAACCATCACGTTCATAGTGATGGACTGTACACAGTACTGACAACCTTCACGTTCATAGTGATGGACTGTACACAGTACTGACAACCTTCACGTTCATAGTGATGGACTGTACACAGTACTGACAACCTTCCCGTTCATAGTGATGGATTGTACACAGTACTGACAACCTTCCCTTTGATAGTGATGGACTGTACACAGTACTGACAACCTTCACGTTCATAGTGATGGACTGTACACAGTACTGACAACCTTCCCGTTCATAGTGATGGATTGTACACAGTACTGACAACCTTCCCTTTGATAGTGATGGACTGTACACAGTACTGACAACCTTCACGATCATAGTGATGGACTGTACACAGTACTGACAACCTTCCCGTTCATAGTGATGGACTGTACACAGTACTGACAACCTTCACTTTCATAGTGATGGACTGTACACAGTAGTGACAACCTTCACGTTCATAGTGATGGACTGTACACAGTAGTGACAACCTTCACGTTCATAGTGATGGACTGTACACAGTACTGACAACCTTCACGTTCATAGTGATGGACTGTACACAGTGCTGACAACCTTCACTTTCATAGTGATGGACTGTACACAGTAGTGACAACCTTCACGTTCATAGTGATGGACTGTACACAGTACTGACAACCTTCATGTTCATAGTGATGGACTGTACACAGTACTGACAACCTTCATGTTCATAGTGATGGACTGTACACAGTACTGACAACCTTCACGTTCATAGTGATGGATTGTACACAGTACTGACAACCTTCCCGTCCATAGTGATGGACTGTACACAGTACTGACAACCTTCCCTTTGATAGTGATGGACTGTACACAGTACTGACAACCTTCCCGTTCATAGTGATGGACTGTACACAGTACTGACAACCTTCACGTTCATAGTGATGGACTGTACACAGAACTGACAACCTTCCCGTTCATAGTGATGGACTGTACACAGAACTGACAACCTTCCCGTTCATAGTGATGGACTGTACACAGTACTGACAACCTTCACGTTCATAGTGATGGACTGTACACAGAACTGACAACCTTCCCGTTCATAGTGATGGACTGTACACAGAACTGACAACCTTCCCGTTCATAGTGATGGACTGTATACAGTACTGACAACCTTCACGTTCATAGTGATGGACTGTACACAGTACTGACAACCTTCCCGTTCATAGTGATGGACTGTACACAGTACTGACAACCTTCCCGTTCATAGTGATGGACTGTACACAGTACTGACAACCTTCACGTTCATAGTGATGGACTGTACACAGTACTGACAACCTTCACGTTCATAGTGATGGACTGTACACAGTACTGACAACCTTCACGATCATAGTGATGGACTGTACACAGTACTGACAACCTTCACGATCATAGTGATGGACTGTACACAGTACTGACAACCTTCACGTTCATAGTGATGGACTGTACACAGTACTGACAACCTTCACGATCATAGTGATGGACTGTACACAGTACTGACAACCTTCACGTTCATAGTGATGGACTGTACACAGTACTGACAACCTTCACGTTCACAGTGATGGACTGTACACAGTACTGACAACCTTCACGTTCATAGTGATGGACTGTACACAGTACTGACAACCTTCACGTTCATAGTGATGGACTGTACACAGTACTGACAACCTTCACGTTCATAGTGATGGACTGTACACAGTACTGACAACCTTCACGTTCATAGTGATGGACTGTACACAGTACTGACAACCTTTCCGTTCATAGTGATGGACTGTACACAGTACTGACAACCTTTCCGTTCATAGTGATGGACTGTACACAGTACTGACAACCTTCCCGTTCATAGTGATGGATTGTACACAGTACTGACAACCTTCACGTTCATAGTGATGGACTGTACACAGTACTGACAACCTTCCCGTTCATAGTGATGGATTGTACACAGTACTGACAACCTTCCCGTTCATAGTGATGGATTGTACACAGTACTGACAACCTTCACGTTCATAGTGATGGACTGTACACAGTACTTACAACCTTCCCGTTCATAGTGATGGATTGTACACAGTACTGACAACCTTCACGTTCATAGTGATGGACTGTACACAGTACTGACAACCTTCACGTTCATAGTGATGGATTGTACACAGTACTGACAACCTTCCCGTTCATAGTGATGGATTGTACACAGTACTGACAACCTTCACGTCCATCACATGTTGGATACATTGTCAGTGTCTCACATGTTGGATACAGTGTCAGTGTCTCACATGTTGGATATATTGTCAGTGTGACTTGTACGATCGATACCATGCCTAACCCTTCTAGGGTAGGGTAGGTGCCTGAGCCCGAGTCTTTAGCTGGTAAGACTGTCATTCCCATTTGCTCCCTTGGGGCAGGGATGGCAGACCAGAGAGGCCTAGCTTTTGGCTAGGTCTGGGGACAGTTGGTCCCAAAGATGAGGAGATCCTTGTGCCTCCTCCCATGGGAGACTTAGGTCTCAGACACTCCCTAAAGAGGGAGCCAAGGCCGGGCCACCACTTGGAAAAGGCCCGGGCCGGGAGAATACCGGTTAATTTTTAATAATAATAATAATAATTGTCAGTGTCTCACATGTTGGATACATTGTCAGTGTCTCTCACTGGATACATTGCCAGTGTCTCTCACATATTGGATACATTGTCAGTGTCTCTCCCATGTTAGATACATTGCCAGTGTCTCTCACATATTGGATTCATTGTCAGTGCCTGTCACATGTTGGATACAATGTCAGTGTCTCTCACATGTTGGATACATCAGCAGTGTCTCTCACGTGTTGGATACATTGTTAATGTCTCTCACGTGTTGGATACACTGTCAGTGTCTCTCACATATTGGATACAGTGACAATGTCTCTCACATGTTGGATACATTGTCAGTGTCTCTCATATGTTGGATACACTGCCAGTGTCTCATGTGTTGGATACATTGTCACTGTCCCTCACATGTTGGATACATTGCCAGTGTCTCTCACATGTTGGATACATCAGTAGTGTCTCTCACATATTGGATACATGAGCAGTGTCTTTCACATGTTGGATACATCAGCAGTGTCTTTCACATTATGGATACATCGGCAGTGTTTCCCACATGTTGAACACACCAGCAGTTTTTCTCACATGTCTGATACATTAGTAGTGTCTCTCACATGTTGGATACATGGTCAGTGTGCTACTGCTTTCTTCTGTATGTGACAACCCAGGTGTCATATTCCATTACTCAGGTGACACTCAAAGTGTTACAATGTGTCAGTCTAAGATCGAAGACCTGTGTAGGTCAGTGAGGATATCATCAGGTAGCAACACAACTCATAGGACAGTGAGGATATCATCAGGTAGTAACACAACTCATAGGACAGTGAGGATATCATCAGGTAGTAACACAACTCATAGGTCAGTGAGGATATCATCAGGTAGCAACACAACTCATAGGTCAGTGAGGATATCATCAGGTAGCAACACAACTCATAGGACAGTGAGGATATCATCAGGTAGTAACACAACTCATAGGACAGTGAGGATATCATCAGGTAGTAACACAACTCATAGGACAGTGAGGATATCATCAGGTAGCAACACAACTCATAGGACAGTGAGGATATCATCAGGTAGTAACACAACTCATAGGACAGTGAGGATATCATCAGGTAGCAACACAACTCATATTATAGTGAGGATATCATCAGGTAGCAACACAACTCATATTATAGTGAGGATATCATCAGGTAGCAACACAACTCATAGGTCAGTGAGGATATCATCAGGTAGCAACACAACTCATAGGTCAGTGAGGATATCATCAGGTAGCAACACAACTCATAGGACAGTGAGGATATCATCAGGTAGTAACACAACTCATAGGTCAGTGAGGATATCATCAGGTAGCAACACAACTCATAGGACAGTGAGGATATCATCAGGTAGCAACACAACTCATAGGACAGTGAGGATATCATCAGGTAGTAACACAACTCATAGGACAGTGAGGATATCATCAGGTAGCAACACAACTCATAGGACAGAGAGGATATCATCAGGTAGCAACACAACTCATAGGACAGTGAGGATATCATCAGGTAGCAACACAACTCATAGGACAGAGAGGATATCATCAGGTAGCAACACAACTCATAGGACAGTGAGGATATCATCAGGTAGCAACACAACTCATAGGACAGTGAGGATATCATCAGGTAGCAACACAACTCATATTATAGTGAGGATATCATCAGGTAGCAACACAACTCATATTATAGTGAGGATATCATCAGGTAGTAACACAACTCATAGGACAGTGAGGATATCATCAGGTAGCAACACAACTCATAGGACAGTGAGGATATCATCAGGTAGCAACACAACTCATAGGACAGTGAGGATATCATCAGGTAGCAACACAACTCATATTATAGTGAGGATATCATCAGGTAGCAACACAACTCATATTATAGTGAGGATATCATCAGGTAGCAACACAACTCATATTATAGTGAGGATATCATCAGGTAGCAACACAACTCATATTATAGTGAGGATATCATCAGGTAGCAACACAACTCATAGGACAGTGAGGATATCATCAGGTAGCAACACAACTCATAGGACAGTGAGGATATCATCAGGTAGCAACACAACTCATAGGACAGTGAGGATATCATCAGGTAGCAACACAACTCATAGGACAGTGAGGATATCATCAGGTAGCAACACAACTCATAGGACAGTGAGGATATCATCAGGTAGCAACACAACTCATAGGACAGTGAGGATATCATCAGGTAGCAACACAACTCATAGGACAGTGAGGATATCATCAGGTAGCAACACAACTCATAGGACAGTGAGGATATCATCAGGTAGCAACACAACTCATAGGACAGTGAGGATATCATCAGGTAGCAACACAACTCATAGGACAGTGAGGATATCATCAGGTAGCAACACAACTCATAGGACAGTGAGGATATCATCAGGTAGCAACACAACTCATAGGACAGTGAGGATATCATCAGGTAGCAACACAACTCATAGGACAGTGAGGATATCATCAGGTAGCAACACAACTCATAGGACAGTGAGGATATCATCAGGTAGCAACACAACTCATATTATAGTGAGGATATCATCAGGTAGCAACACAACTCATAGGACAGTGAGGATATCATCAGGTAGCAACACAACTCATAGGACAGTGAGGATATCATCAGGTAGTAACACAACTCATAGGACAGTGAGGATATCATCAGGTAGCAACACAACTCATAGGACAGTGAGGATATCATCAGGTAGCAACACAACTCATAGGACAGTGAGGATATCATCAGGTAGCAACACAACTCATAGGACAGTGAGGATATCATCAGGTAGCAACACAACTCATAGGACAGTGAGGATATCATCAGGTAGTAACACAACTCATAGGACAGTGAGGATATCATCAGGTAGCAACACAACTCATAGGTCAGTGAGGATATCATCAGGTAGCAACACAACTCATAGGACAGTGAGGATATCATCAGGTAGCAACACAACTCATATTATAGTGAGGATATCATCAGGTAGCAACACAACTCATATTATAGTGAGGATATCATCAGGTAGCAACACAACTCATATTATAGTGAGGATATCATCAGGTAGCAACACAACTCATAGGTCAGTGAGGATATCATCAGGTAGCAACGCAACTCATAGGTCAGTGAGGATATCATCAGGTAGCAACACAACTCATAGGTCAGTGAGGATATCATCAGGTAGCAACACAACTCGTCGCAAATACTCAAAAATTTCAGAGGCTGCGTAAGTTTAAACAATATATATTTGTTCAATACCTTGAAGAGTTAATAAATACGTAAGATTCACATGGAAAGGAGGTAAGTGGGTGTTCACTGGTCAACCTTCCAAACAGTATTATTTAAACTCTCTTTATCACCATCATAATTCTCATTATATGCTTATAACTATGAACATAATTTTTAAAGAGTTGGATAGGTAAGCCAGCGGAAGGCCTCGATCAGATGGCCAGAAACTCCAACGGCGGGTCATCATCTGACTAAGACCCACGTCAGGAAACATTCGTTCTGTTTTCTGGCGAACCTTACCTAACCTAACCTAAACATCATATTATACACACTATGAGGTTACAGTACACATCCACACTCAATATTTGGAGTCTGGCTGTGTGGATAATGTATTATGTACTCTGATACCGAGTTTCCAGGTTCAAATCCTGCTGTGAACTGAGACATAATGTTTGTAAATAATTTCGTCTGTTTGTGAATTGTTAAGTACATCAACAAGGGAATGTCTTTCATTATCTATTCACTGAGAATTTATTTTAACCAATATTTTAGAGATCAGTTTCTTCTTGATTGCTTGTGTACAGTAACTGGCGACCTTAATGAGTCTCGTGCAGTTGAGAGGCTTTAAAGTTAACACACCAGCTAATTAACTTTTATTATTATAGTTACTGGCAGTAGGATGTTGTGGCTAGAATGTGTTCACGCGAGGCTTCAAACACAGTCAGAGTAGAGATCAAATTAGTTAACATATTCAGAGGGAAGTAAACAACCAAACTTACAGCGCCTGGAAAGTGGGAGGTAATCAGGTTTGATCCAAGGAAGGAGAGGGTTGCTGTAGTTTATGAATCAAGAACCGTGTACCAGTATCATGACTCAACCTTCCTCCTTCCCCGGACACTGAAGGAAGATACGAGTGTAGGATTGATGTTGTCATGGTAGTAACGCTGAAGCCGTGGATGGTGAGAGCTCTAAGGGCTCTTGATCCAAGACACTGGAGGATAACTCCAATTCTGTGAATCAATAAGTCTTTAATGGCAATAAAATTGTCCATCCCCTTGAAGAGAATCACTAGTGAAGGTATTAATGTGTTTACAACTGGTGATGCTGGAGTCATGGTTGGTAACCTTCTGCTGCTTCACAAAGGTTTACAACTGGTGATGCTGGAGTCATGGTTGGTAACCTTCTGCTGCTTCACAAAGGTTTACAACTGGTGATGCTGGAGTCATGGTAGGTAACCTTCTGCTGCTTCACAAAGGTTTACAGCTGGTGATGCTGGAGTCATGGTTGGTAACCTTCTGCTGCTTCACAAAGGTTTACAACTGGTGATGCTGGAGTCATGGTTGGTAACCTTCTGCTGCTTCACAAAGGTTTACAACTGGTGATGCTGGAGTCATGGTTGGTAACCTTCTGTTGCTTCACAAAGGTTTACAACTGGTGATGCTGGAGTCATGGTTGGTAACCTTCTGCTGCTTCACAAAGGTTTACAACTGGTGATGCTGGAGTCATGGTTGGTAACCTTCTGCTGCTTCACAAAGGTTTACAGCTGGTGATGCTGGAGTCATGGTTGGTAACCTTCTGCTACTTCACAAAGGTTTACAACTGGTGATGCTGGAGTCATGGTTGGTAACCTTCTGTTGCTTCACAAAGGTTTACAACTGTTGATGCTGGAGTCATGGTTGGTAACCTTCTGCTGCTTCACAAAGGTTTACAGCTGGTGATGCTAGAGTCATGGTTGGTAACCTTCTGTTGCTTCACAAAGGTTTACAACTGGTGATGCTGGAGTCATGGTTGGTAACCTTCTGCTGCTTCACAAAGGTTTACAGCTGGTGATGCTAGAGTCATGGTTGGTAACCTTCTGTTGCTTCACAAAGGTTTACAGCTGGTGATGCTAGAGTCATGGTTGGTAATCTTCTGCTGCTTCACAAAGGTTTACAGCTGGTGATGCTAGAGTCATGGTTGGTAACCTTCTGCTGCTTCACAAAGGCTTACAGCTGGTGATGCTGGAGTCATGGTTGGTAACCTTCTGCTGCTTCACAAAGGTTTACAACTGGTGATGCTGGAGTCATGGTTGGTAACCTTCTGCTGCTTCACAAAGGTTCACAACTGGTGATGCTGGAGTCATGGTTGGTAACCTTCTGCTGCTTCACAAAGGTTTACAGCTGGTGATGCTAGAGTCATGGTTGGTAACCTTCTGCTGCTTCACAAAGGTTCACAGCTGGTGATGCTGGAGTCATGGTTGGTAACCTTCTGCTGCTTCACAAAGGTTTACAGCTGGTGATGCTAGAGTCATGGTTGGTAACCTTCTGCTGCTTCACAAAGGTTTACAGCTGGTGATGCTGGAGTCATGGTAGGTAACCTTCTGCTGCTTCACAAAGGTTTACAGCTGGTGATGGTAGAGTCATGGTTGGTAACCTTCTGCTGCTTCACAAAGGTTTACAGCTGGTGATGCTGGAGTCATGGTTGGTAACCTTCTGCTGCTTCACAAAGGTTTACAACTGGTGATGCTGGAGTCATGGTTGGTAACCTTCTGCTGCTTCACAAAGGTTTACAACTGGTGATGCTGGAGTCATGGTTGGTAACCTTCTGTTGCTTCACAAAGGTTTACAACTGGTGATGCTGGAGTCATGGTTGGTAACCTTCTGCTGCTTCACAAAGGTTTACAACTGGTGATGCTGGAGTCATGGTTGGTAACCTTCTGCTGCTTCACAAAGGTTTACAGCTGGTGATGCTGGAGTCATGGTTGGTAACCTTCTGCTGCTTCACAAAGGTTTACAACTGGTGATGCTGGAGTCATGGTTGGTAACCTTCTGCTGCTTCACAAAGGTTTACAACTGTTGATGCTGGAGTCATGGTTGGTAACCTTCTGCTGCTTCACAAAGGTTTACAGCTGGTGATGCTGGAGTCATGGTTGGTAACCTTCTGCTGCTTCACAAAGGTTTACAGCTGGTGATGCTGGAGTCATGGTTGGTAACCTTCTGCTGCTTCACAAAGGTTTACAACTGGTGATGCTAGAGTCATGGTTGGTAACCTTCTGCTGCTTCACAAAGGTTCGCAGCTGGTGATGCTGGAGTCATGGTTGGTAACCTTCTGCTGCTTCACAAAGGTTTACAACTGGTGATGCTGGAGTCATGGTTGGTAACCTTCTGCTGCTTCACAAAGGTTTACAGCTGGTGATGCTGGAGTCATGGTTGGTAACCTTCTGCTGCTTCACAAAGGTTTACAACTGGTGATGCTGGAGTCATGGTTGGTAACCTTCTGCTGCTTCACAAAGGTTTACAACTGGTGATGCTGGAGTCATGGTTGGTAACCTTCTGCTGCTTCACAAAGGTTTAGAGCTGGTGATGCTGGAGTCATGGTTGGTAACCTTCTGCTGCTTCACAAAGGTTTACAGCTGGTGATGCTGGAGTCATGGTTTGTAACCTTCTGCTGCTTCACAAAGGTTTACAGCTGGTGATGCTGGAGTCATGGTTGGTAACCTTCTGCTGCTTCACAAAGGTTTACAACTGGTGATGCTGGAGTCATGGTTGGTAACCTTCTGCTGCTTCACAAAGGTTTACAGCTGGTGATGCTGGAGTCATGGTTGGTAACCTTCTGCTGCTTCACAAAGGTTTACAGCTGGTGATGCTGGAGTCATGGTTGGTAACCTTCTGCTGCTTCACAAAGGTTCACAGCTGGTGATGCTGGAGTCATGGTTGGTAACCTTCTGCTGCTTCACAAAGGTTTACAACTGGTGATGCTGGAGTCATGGTTGGTAACCTTCTGCTGCTTCACAAAGGTTTACAGCTGGTGATGCTGGAGTCATGGTTGGTAACCTTCTGCTGCTTCACAAAGGTTTACAGCTGGTGATGCTGGAGTCATGGTTGGTAACCTTCTGCTGCTTCACAAAGGTTTACAGCTGGTGATGCTGGAGTCATGGTTGGTAACCTTCTGCTGCTTCACAAAGGTTTACAACTGGTGATGCTGGAGTCATGGTTGGTAACCTTCTGCTGCTTCACAAAGGTTTACAGCTGGTGATGCTGGAGTCATGGTTGGTAACCTTCTGCTGCTTCACAAAGGTTTACAGCTGGTGATGCTGGAGTCATGGTTGGTAACCTTCTGCTGCTTCACAAAGGTTCACAGCTGGTGATGCTGGAGTCATGGTTGGTAACCTTCTGCTGCTTCACAAAGGTTTACAGCTGGTGATGCTAGAGTCATGGTTGGTAACCTTCTGCTGCTTCACAAAGGTTTGCAACTGGTGATGCTGGAGTCATGGTTGGTAACCTTCTGCTGCTTCACAAAGGTTTGCAACTGGTGATGCTGGAGTCATGGTTGGTAACCTTCTGCTGCTTAACAAAGGTTTACAACTGGTGATGCTGGAGTCATGGTTGGTAACCTTCTGCTGCTTCACAAAGGTTTACAACTGGTGATGCTGGAGTCATGGTTGGTAACCTTCTGCTGCTTCACAAAGGTTTACAACTGGTGATGCTGGAGTCATGGTTGGTAACCTTCTGCTGCTTCACAAAGGTTTACAACTGGTGATGCTAGAGTCATGGTTGGTAACCTTCTGCTGCTTCACAAAGGTTCACAGCTGGTGATGCTGGAGTCATGGTTGGTAACCTTCTGCTGCTTCACAAAGGTTTACAACTGGTGATGCTGGAGTCATGGTTGGTAACCTTCTGCTGCTTCACAAAGGTTCACAGCTGGTGATGCTGGAGTCATGGTTGGTAACCTTCTGCTGCTTCACAAAGGTTTACAACTGGTGATGCTGGAGTCATGGTTGGTAACCGTCTGCTGCTTCACAAAGGTTTACAGCTGGTGATGCTGGAGTCATGGTAGGTAACCTTCTGCTGCTTCACAAAGGTTTACAGCTGGTGATGCTGGAGTCATGGTTGGTAACCTTCTGCTGCTTCACAAAGGTTTACAGCTGGTGATGCTGGAGTCATGGTTGGTAACCTTCTGCTGCTTCACAAAGGTTTACAGCTGGTGATGCTGGAGTCATGGTTGGTAACCTTCTGCTGCTTCACAAAGGTTTACAACTGGTGATGCTGGAGTCATGGTTGGTAACCTTCTGCTGCTTCACAAAGGTTTACAGCTGGTGATGCTGGAGTCATGGTTGGTAACCTTCTGCTGCTTCACAAAGGTTTACAGCTGGTGATGCTGGAGTCATGGTTGGTAACCTTCTGCTGCTTCACAAAGGTTTACAACTGGTGATGCTAGAGTCATGGTTGGTAACCTTCTGCTGCTTCACAAAGGTTTACAGCTGGTGATGCTGGAGTCATGGTTGGTAACCTTCTGCTGCTTCACAAAGGTTTACAGCTGGTGATGCTGGAGTCATGGTTGGTAACCTTCTGCTGCTTCACAAAGGTTTACAGCTGGTGATGCTGGAGTCATGGTTGGTAACCTTCTGCTGCTTCACAAAGGTTTACAGCTGGTGATGCTAGAGTCATGGTAGGTAACCTTCTGCTGCTTCACAAAGGTTTACAGCTGGTGATGCTAGAGTCATGGTAGGTAACCTTCTGCTGCTTCACTAAGGTTTACAGCTGGTGATGCTAGAGTCATGGTTGGTAACCTTCTGCTGCTTCACAAAGGTTTACAGCTGGTGATGCTGGAGTCATGGTAGGTAACCTTCTGCTGCTTCACAAAGGTTTACAGCTGGTGATGCTAGAGTCATGGTTGGTAACCTTCTGCTGCTTAACAAAGGTTTACAACTGGTGATGCTGGAGTCATGGTTGGTAACCTTCTGCTGCTTCACAAAGGTTTACAACTGGTGATGCTGGAGTCATGGTTGGTAACCTTCTGCTGCTTCACAAAGGTTTACAACTGGTGATGCTGGAGTCATGGTTGGTAACCTTCTGCTGCTTCACAAAGGTTTACAACTGATGATGCTGGAGTCATGGTTGGTAACCTTCTGCTGCTTCACAAAGGTTTACAACTGATGATGCTGGAGTCATGGTAGGCAACCTTCTGCTGCTTCACAAAGGTTTACAACTGATGATGCTGGAGTCATGGTTGGTAACCTTCTGCTGCTTCACAAAGGTTTACAACTGGTGATGCTGGAGTCATGGTTGGTAACCTTCTGCTGCTTCACAAAGGTTTACAACTGATGATGCTGGAGTCATGGTTGGTAACCTTCTGCTGCTTCACAAAGGTTTACAACTGATGATGCTGGAGTCATGGTTGGTAACCTTCTGCTGCTTCACAAAGGTTTACAACTGGTGATGCTGGAGTCATGGTTGGTAGTCTTCTGCTGCTTCACAAAGGTTTACAACTGGTGATGCTGGAGTCATGGTTGGTAACCTTCTGCTGCTTCACAAAGGTTTACAACTGATGATGCTGGAGTCATGGTTGGTAACCTTCTGCTGCTTCACAAAGGTTTACAACTGATGATGCTGGAGTCATGGTTGGTAACCTTCTGCTGCTTCACAAAGGTTTACAACTGGTGATGCTGGAGTCATGGTTGGTAGTCTTCTGCTGCTTCACAAAGGTTTACAACTGGTGATGCTGGAGTCATGGTTGGTAACCTTCTGCTGCTTCACAAAGGTTTACAGCTGGTGATGCTGGAGTCATGGTTGGTAACCTTCTGCTGCTTCACAAAGGTTTACAGCTGGTGATGCTGGAGTCATGGTTGGTAACCTTCTGCTGCTTCACAAAGGTTTGCAGTTGGTGATGCTGGAGTCATGGTAGGTAAACTTCTGCTGCTTCACAAAGGTTCACAGCTGGTGATGCTGGAGTCATGGTAGGTAACCTTCTGCTGCTTCACAAAGGTTTACAGCTGGTGATGCTGGAGTCATGGTTGCTAACCTTCTGCTGCTTCACAAAGGTTTATAGCTGGTGATGCTGGAGTCATGGTTGGTAACCTTCTGCTGCTTCACAAAGGTTTACAGCTGGTGATGCTGGAGTCATGGTTGGTAACCTTCTGCTGCTTCACAAAGGTTTACAGCTGGTGATGCTAGAGTCATGGTTGGTAACCTTCTGCTGCTTCACAAAGGTTTACAGCTGGTGATGCTGGAGTCATGGTAGGTAACCTTCTGCTGCTTCACAAAGGTTTACAGCTGGTGATGCTAGAGTCATGGTTGGTAACCTTCTGCTGCTTCACAAAGGTTTACAGCTGGTGATGCTGGAGTCATGGTTGGTAACCTTCTGCTGCTTCACAAAGGTTTACAGCTGGTGATGCTGGAGTCATGGTTGGTAACCTTCTGCTGCTTCACAAAGGTTTACAGCTGGTGATGCTGGAGTCATGGTTGGTAACCTTCTGCTGCTTCACAAAGGTTTACAACTGGTGATGCTGGAGTCATGGTTGGTAACCTTCTGCTGCTTCACAAAGGTTTACAGCTGGTGATGCTGGAGTCATGGTTGGTAACCTTCTGCTGCTTCACAAAGGTTTACAGCTGGTGATGCTGGAGTCATGGTTGGTAACCTTCTGCTGCTTCACAAAGGTTTACAGCTGGTGATGCTAGAGTCATGGTTGGTAACCTTCTGCTGCTTCACAAAGGTTTACAGCTGGTGATGCTGGAGTCATGGTAGGCAACCTTCTGCTGCTTCACAAAGGTTTACAACTGGTGATGCTGGAGTCATGGTTGGTAACCTTCTGCTGCTTCACAAAGGTTTACAACTGGTGATGCTGGAGTCATGGTTGGTAACCTTCTGCTGCTTCACAAAGGTTTACAGCTGGTGATGCTGGAGTCATGGTTGGTAACCTTCTGCTGCTTCACAAAGGTTTACAACTGGTGATGCTAGAGTCATGGTAGGTAACCTTCTACTGCTTCACAAAGGTTTACAACTGGTGATGCTGGAGTCATGGTTGGTAACCTTCTGCTGCTTCACAAAGGTTTACAACTGGTGATGCTAGAGTCATGGTTGGTAACCTTCTGCTGCTTCACAAAGGTTTACAACTGGTGATGCTGGAGTCATGGTAGGTAACCTTCTGCTGCTTCACAAAGGTTCACAGCTGGTGATGCTAGAGTCATGGTTGGTAACCTTCTGCTGCTTCACAAAGGTTTACAACTGGTGATGCTGGAGTCATGGTTGGTAACCTTCTGCTGCTTCACAAAGGTTTACAACTGGTGATGCTGGAGTCATGGTTGGTAACCTTCTTCTGCTTCACAAAGGTTTACAGCTGGTGATGCTGGAGTCATGGTTGGTAACCTTCTGCTGCTTC
Organism: Cherax quadricarinatus; assembly: GCF_038502225.1. Taxonomy (NCBI): domain Eukaryota; kingdom Metazoa; phylum Arthropoda; class Malacostraca; order Decapoda; family Parastacidae; genus Cherax; species Cherax quadricarinatus. Next base: position 8,646,838 of record NC_091294.1, on the reverse strand, counting down.
ACAAAGGTTTACAGCTGGTGATGCTGGAGTCATGGTAGGTAACCTTCTGCTGCTTCACAAAGGTTTACAGCTGGTGATGCTGGAGTCATGGTTAGTAACCTTCTGCTGCTTCACAAAGGTTTACAGCTGGTGATGCTGGAGTCATGGTTGGTAACCTTCTGCTGCTTCACAAAGGTTTACAACTGGTGATGCTGGAGTCATGGTTGGTAACCTTCTGCTGCTTCACAAAGGTTCACAGCTGGTGATGCTGGAGTCATGGTTGGTAACCTTCTGCTGCTTCCCAAAGGTTTACAACTGGTGATGCTAGAGTCATGGTTGGTAACCTTCTGCTGCTTCACAAAGGTTTACAACTGGTGATGCTGGAGTCATGGTTGGTAACCTTCTGCTGCTTCACAAAGGTTTACAGCTGGTGATGCTGGAGTCATGGTTGGTAACCTTCTGCTGCTCCACAAAGGTTTACAACTGGTGATGCTGGAGTCATGGTTGGTAACCTTCTGCTGCTTCACAAAGGTTTGCAGCTGGTGATGCTGGAGTCATGGTTGGTAACCTTCTGCTGCTTCACAAAGGTTTACAGCTGGTGATGCTGGAGTCATGGTAGGTAACCTTCTGCTGCTTCACAAAGGTTTACAGCTGGTGATGCTGGAGTCATGGTAGGTAACCTTCTGCTGCTTCACAAAGGTTTACAGCTGGTGATGCTGGAGTCATGGTTGGTAACCTTCTGCTGCTTCACAAAGGTTTACAACTGGTGATGCTGGAGTCATGGTTGGTAACCTTCTGCTGCTTCACAAAGGTTCACAGCTGGTGATGCTGGAGTCATGGTTGGTAACCTTCTGCTGCTTCACAAAGGTTTACAACTGGTGATGCTGGAGTCATGGTTGGTAACCTTCTGCTGCTTCACAAAGGTTCACAGCTGGTGATGCTGGAGTCATGGTTGGTAACCTTCTGCTGCTTCACAAAGGTTTACAGCTGGTGATGCTGGAGTCATGGTAGGTAACCTTCTGCTGCTTCACAAAGGTTTACAGCTGGTGATGCTGGAGTCATGGTAGGTAACCTTCTGCTGCTTCACAAAGGTTTACAGCTGGTGATGCTGGAGTCATGGTTGGTAACCTTCTGCTGCTTCACAAAGGTTTACAGCTGGTGATGCTGGAGTCATGGTTGGTAACCTTCTGCTGCTTCACAAAGGTTTACAGCTGGTGATGCTGGAGTCATGGTAGGTAACCTTCTGCTGCTTCACAAAGGTTCACAGCTGGTGATGCTGGAGTCATGGTAGGTAACCTTCTGCTGCTTCACAAAGGTTTACAGCTGGTGATGCTGGAGTCATGGTTGCTAACCTTCTGCTGCTTCACAAAGGTTTACAGCTGGTGATGCTGGAGTCATGGTTGGTAACCTTCTGCTGCTTCACAAAGGTTCACAGCTGGTGATGCTGGAGTCATGGTTGGTAACCTTCTGCTGCTTCACAAAGGTTTACAGCTGGTGATGCTGGAGTCATGGTTGGTAACCTTCTGCTGCTTCACAAAGGTTCACAGCTGGTGATGCTGGAGTCATGGTTGGTAACCTTCTGCTGCTTCCCAAAGGTTCACAGCTGGTGATGCTGGAGTCATGGTTGGTAACCTTCTGCTGCTTCACAAAGGTTTACAGCTGGTGATGCTGGAGTCATGGTTGGTAACCTTCTGCTGCTTCACAAAGGTTCACAGCTGGTGATGCTGGAGTCATGGTTGGTAACCTTCTGCTGCTTCACAAAGGTTTACAGCTGGTGATGCTGGAGTCATGGTTGGTAACCTTCTGCTGCTTCACAAAGGTTTACAGCTGGTGATGCTGGAGTCATGGTTGGTAACCTTCTGCTGCTTCACAAAGGTTTACAACTGGTGATGCTGGAGTCATGGTTGGTAACCTTCTGCTGCTTCACAAAGGTTTACAGCTGGTGATGCTGGAGTCATGGTTGGTAACCTTCTGCTGCTTCACAAAGGTTTACAACTGGTGATGCTGGAGTCATGGTTGGTAACCTTCTGCTGCTTCACAAAGGTTCACAGCTGGTGTTGCTGGAGTCATGGTTGGTAACCTTCTGCTGCTTCACAAAGGTTCACAGCTGGTGATGCTGGAGTCATGGTTGGTAACCTTCTGCTGCTTCACAAAGGTTTACAGCTGGTGATGCTAGAGTCATGGTTGGTAACCTTCTGCTGCTTCACAAAGGTTTACAGCTGGTGATGCTAGAGTCATGGTTGGTAAACCTCTGCTGCTTCACAAAGAAGACAGCAGACAGAGTATAGGCCAGGTGGCCAGAGACTGCAAACCTCGCTCAAGAAGAAAGATCTTGGGGTGACCATAACACCGAACATGAACTCCGGAGGCACACATCAACCAGATAACTGCTGCAGCATACGGGAGCCTGGCAAACCTGAGAATAGCGTTTCGATACCTTAGTAAGGAATCGTTCAAGACACTGTACACTGTGTACATCAGGCCCATACTGGAGTACGCAGCACCAGTTTGGAACCCATACATCATCAAGCACGTCAAGAAACTAGAGAAAGTGCAAAGGTTTGCAACAAGGCTAGTTCCGGAGCTCTGGGGTATGTCCTGTGAAGAAAGGTTGAGGGAAATCGGACTGACAACACTGGAGGACAGGAGGGTCAGGGAAGACATGATAACGACATACAAAATACTGCGTGGAATAGATAATGTGGACAGAGACAGGTTGTTCCAAAGATGGGACACAGAAACAAGGGGTCACAACTGGAAGCTGAAGACTCAGACGAGTCACAGAGATGTTAGGAAGTATTTCTTCAGTCATAGAGTCTTCAGGAAGTGGAATAGCCTAGCAAGAGATGTAGTGGAGGCAGGAACCATACATAGGTTTAAGACAAGGTATGACAAAGCTCAAGAAGCAGAGAGAAAGGACCTAGTAGCGATCAGTGAAGAGGCAGGGCAAGGAGCTGAGTCTCGACCCCTGCAACCACAATTAGGTGAGTACACACACACACACACACACACACACACACACACACACACACACACACACACACACACACACACACACACACACACACACACACACACACACACACGCACACACACCACACACACACACACATTAGATACGTCAAAGGTGGTGGGACCAGATAACATATATCCATGGATACTGAGAGAGGGAGCAGAGGAACTGTGTGTGCCGCTAGCGGCAATCTTCAGTAAATCTATCGAAACTGGGCCGTTGCATGAGGCGTGGAAGACAGTAAATGTAGTTCCAGTTTTTAAGAAAGGAGACAGACAGGCAGCATTAAACTACAGACCAGTGTCACTGACTTGTATAGAATGTAAAAATATGGAAAATATAATAAGGAGAAGAGTGGTGGAACACATTGAAAAGATTGGGCTCATACATGACAGTCTGCACGGCTTCAGAGATGGGAAATCCTGTGTCACAAATATGCTTGAGTTCTACTGTCAGCATAGTTGCTGATCCCTGTGTTATATAGCATAGCTTATTAGTATCATCCATGTGCTTTAGATAGGAGATCCCTTTTAGGCCTGTGACTGTTGTGTGACGTCACGGGATGCGCATGTGTACGTTCGTACCTCTGCCCCATCCTCAGACGGCGTGTAGACCTACAGGCGAAGACAGGCAGAGGCTGGGCTCCACATTCATCATCACAGTCTGACAATATATGTTACCATCCAACAAGTGTGTCTACCTTCAACCCTCGATATCTCCATTAAGAACCCCTACGATAAATGGTGGCAACGGAGGGCCTGTAATTCTGACGATTACAGCGATTTCTGGAGATAAATTTCGGCCGAGCCGGCCATCTTGTGAGTAGGCCTACCGAGAAGATTACCACCAGCCAGCTACCTCAAGTCAGCTACTCGCCCAAGCTCCTACCAGCTTCTACACCATCCACTGGTCAGTCTCTTTGTATTAGTATTTATCTGCTTATTTGCATCACTCCCGAGGGGTTGACCCGAGTTTGCAAAATAAGCCAGCTTCCAGTCTGTGGTGGGGGAATCCAGTCCAGCCTAATCTACTTCATCCAGTTCTTTTGCCTGCTCATTGTGTGAGGTTGTCAAGCTATTCTGTGTGAAGGGTTAAGATAAGCCAGGTAGCAACTAACCCAGGTGACTAATCCAGTACTCAAGCAAGCCACGTGAGTAGTCTTCATCGCTTGTGATTCAAGCTCCAAGCAATTCTGAGTGCTCTTTTTCATCCTTGTGATGTTGTGGTATTTTGTGGGTTGTTTTTAAGCCAGTCGGCTTAGAATTATCTTCGCGGCAGTGTGGCTGTCCTCAGTGGGGCTTACGCCGTTCAACCCATAGACCCAACCACCCACGACCACGTGTGTCTCACCATTGCTGGTCTTAGCCCTGTTTCAGCCCACTCACTCGACACCGGCCTCAGCCCTGCTCAGCCCACTCACCAAACCACTACCACTGTGTTATTGTACTCTTATTACGGGTACTAGTACCATATTTTAAGGACCACATAGGGGGTCAAGAGCTAGAGTGTGTTTTTGCGCCACCGTTAAAAGCCTCCTGTTTGAGTTCATCATCGATGTAAGCGCAATTCTACGATCACATGTGCAGACATGACAGTCAGCACGGCTTCAGAGATGGAAAATCCTGTGTCACAAATATGCTTGAGTTCTACGATAAGGTGACAGAAGTAAGAGAGGAGAGAGAGCGATGGGTAGATTGGATCTTTTTGGACTGCAAGAAGATTTTTGGCAAAGTACCACATAGGAGACTGGTGAAATGGATCAGGGAATACCTGATAGGAAGGAAACAACGAGTGTTGGTACGTGATGAAGTGTCAGAGTGGGTTGCACGTATCGAGTGGGGTTCCACAAGGGCACTCTTAGGTCCGGTGCTGTTTCTTGTATACTTGAAGGACATGGTGGAAAGAATAGATTCAGAAGTGTCACTGTTCGCTGAAGATGTGAAACTGATGAGAATACAAGCGGGCGAGGATTAGATAAGACTACAAGAGGATCTGGACAGACTACAAGTCTGGTCCGACAAATGGCTCCTGGAGTTTAACCCAGTAAGTGTAAGGTCATGAAGATTGGGGAAGAACACAGAAGACCGCAAACGGAGTACAGGTTAAGAAATCAAAAGCTGCAAACGTCACTTAAAGAAAAGGATCTTGGAGTAAGCATTATAACGAACATGTCCCAAGAGGCACACGTCAATGAAATAACTGCTACAGCATTTGGATGATTGGCAAACCTGAGATTGGCGTTTAGACATCTGAATAAGGAGTCATTCACGACATTGTACACCGTGTACGTCAGGCCTGTACTGGAATATGCAGTGCCAGTATGGAACCCTTACCTAGTCAAACTGGAGAAAGTGCAAAAATTTGCAACACGATTAGTCCTGGAACTGAGGGGTATGTCTTATGAGGAGAGATTAAGGGAACTCAACCTGATAACACTAGAGGATAGGAGGGATAGGGACGACATGATAACAACGTATAAAATACTGAGAGAAATTGACAATGTGGACACGGCTCGAATGTTTCAGAGATGGGATACAGGAACAAGGGGACACAATTGGAAGCCGAAAACCCAAATGAGTCATAGGGATGTTAGGAAGTATTTCTTTAGCCTTAGAGGAAGTGGAATAATATGAAGAGTGAAGTAGTGGAAGCAAGTTCCATACATAGCTTTAAGAAGAGGTATGATAAAGCTTATGGAGCAGGGAGAGAGTGAATTAGTATCGACCAGTGAAGAGGCGGGGCCAGGAGCTGTGACTCGACCCCTGCAACCGTATATAGGTGAGTACATATAGGTGATACACCACATTCATGAGATTCGGTGGGAAATAGAACTGGTGGGAAAATCAGTAAATGCAATGACAGAATACATGATAACAAAATGCAAGCAAGCAGAGGAGAGATACATACTCAAGGGCAACAGAAATAATGGGAAGACCAGAACGAGTCCTCGGTTCACCCAAAGGTGACGCCAAAACTAAATGCACTAGAGAATGGGAAAAGTTTAGAAGGCAAAGGACCCAGGTAAGTAAGGAAATTAGCAGAAAAGCCAGAAACGTATATGCACATATGAGAAAGGAGGCCCAGCGGCTATTTGAAAATGACACAGAATCGAAAGCCAAGTCTGACTCGAAGCTGTCAGAACCAGGTAATCAGGCTGAGGAAGGAAGGAAGGAGGGGAAATCACATGAAAGGACCGAGAAGTATGTGAAGACCTCAACATGAGATTTTAGGAAGTATTTTCAGTGGAGACCGATAGGACTCCAGAAAGAGGAAGCAGAAACGCTATGTGTGCCACTACAACAATCTTCAACACATCTATTGAAATAGGGCGACTACCTGAGGTATGGAAGACAACAAATGTAGTCCCGGTTATTAAGAAAGGACAGAGACACGCAGCATTAAACTAAAGACCAGTGTCACTGACATGTATAGTATGCAGAGTTATGGAGAAGCTTATCAGAAGAGTGGTGGATGACCTAGAAAGGAATTAGGTTACGCACGACAACCAGGATGGTTTCAGGGATGGGAAATCCTGTATCACAAACTTACTCGATGTGATGTGAAGTTAATGAAGAGAATTAAATCAGATGAGGATCAGGCAGGACTACAAAGAGACCTGGGCAGGCTGGACACCTGGTCCAGCAACTGGCTTCTCGAATTCAACCCTGCCAAGTGCAAAGTCATGAAGATTGGGGAAGGGCAAATTAGACCGCAGACAGAGTATACGACAGGTGGCCAAAGACTGCAAACCTCACTCAAGGAGAAAGATATAAGGGTGACCATAACACCGAGCACGTCTCCGGAGGCACACATCAACCAGATAACTGCTGCAGCATATTGGCGCCTGGCAAACCTGAGAATAGCGTTTCGATACCTTAGTAAGGAATCGTTCAAGACAGTGTACACTGTGTACGTCAGACCCATACTGGAGTATGCAGCACCAGTTTGGAACCCACACCTGGTCAAGCACGTCAAGAAATTAAAGAAAGTACAAAGGTTTGCAACAAGGCTAGTTCCAGAGCTCAGGGTTATGTCCTACGAAGAAAGGCTGAGGGAAATCGGCCTGACGAGTCACAGGGATGTTAGGAAGTATTTCTTCAGTCATAGAGTAGACAGGAAGTGGCATAGCCTAGCAAGTGGAGGCAGGAACCATACATAGCTTTAAGACGAGGTATGACAAAGTTCAGGGAGCAGACAGAGGACCTCGTAGCGATCAGTGAAGAGGCGGGTCCAGGAGGTGAGTCTCGAACCCTGCAACCACAATAAGGTGAGTACAATTAGGTGAGTACACACACACCTACACACACACACACACACACACACACACACACACACACACACACACACACACACACACACACACACACACACACACACACACACACACACACACACACACTAAGTATTTACAGTGGAGGCAGGCAGAACTCTGGGAAGACAGAGCAGAGGTGGACACCAACAAGGAATATACCAACAAGTGTTGGATGACATACACACAACTGAGGAGGAGGTGAAGAAGCTGCTAAATGACCCTGACACCTAAAAGGCAATGGAACCAGACATTTCCTTCTGGGTCCTTAGAGAGGGAGCAGAAATGCTGTGTGTGCCACTAACACAACCTTCAACAAATCCCTTGAAACTCTGCAACTACTTGAGGTATGGAAGAAGGCAAATGTAGTTCCCATTTTTAAAAATGGAGACAGAAAAAAGGCACTAAACTATACACCAGTGTCACTGACGTGTATAGTATGCAGAACCATGGAGAAGATTATCAGGAAGTGAGTGGTGGAGTACCTGGAACAGAACAAGATTATAAACGACAACCAACACGGATTCATGGAAGGCAAATCCTGTATCACAAACCTTCTGGAGTAACGAAAGTAAGACACAGGTGAGAGAGGGTGAGTTGACTGTATTTTCTTGGACTGCAAGAAGGCCTTCGACACAGTTCCTCACAAAAGATTAGTGCAGAAGCTAGAGGATCAGGCACTGCAATAGATCAGACAATATCTGACAGGGGGGCAACAACGAGTCATGGTACGGGATGAGATCTCACAATGGGCACCTGTGACGAGCGGGGTCCCACAGGGGTCGGTCCTAGGACCACTGCTATTTTTTATATATTAAAGACATGATGGAAGAGATAGATTCAGAAGTGTCCCTGTTCGCAGATGATATGAAGTTAATGAGGAGAACTAAATCAGATTAGGCTCAAGCAGGACTTCAAAGAGACCTAGACAGGCTGGACACCTGGTCCAGCAACTGGCTTCTCGAATTTAACCCCGCCAAGTGCAAAGTCATGAACATCGGGGAAGGGCAAAGAAGACCGCAGACAGAGTATACGACAGGTGGCCAAAGACTGCAAACCTCGTTCGAGGAGAAAGATCTTGGGGTGAGTATAACACCGAGCACGTCTCCGGAAGCACACATCAATCAGATAACCGCTGCAGCATGTGGGCGCCTGGCAAACCTGAGAATAGCGTTCTGATACCTTAGTAAGGAGTCGTTCAAGACTCTATACACGGTGTACGTCAGGCCCATACTGGAGTATGCAGCGTCAGTTTGGAACCCACACCAGGTCAAGCAAGTCAAGAAATTACAGAAAGTGCATAGGTTTGCAACAAGGTTAGTTCCAGAGATAAGGGGAATGTCCTACGAAGAAAGGTTAAGGGAAATCGGCCTGACGACACTGGAGGACAGGAGGGTTAGGGAAAACTTGATAACGACATTCAAAATACTTCGTGGAATAGATAAGGTGGACAGAGACAGGATGTTTCAGAGAGGGTGCACAGAAACAAAGGGTCACACTTGGAAGTTGAACACTCAGATAAGTCAAAGGAATGTTAGGAAGTATTTATTCAATCTTAGAGAAGTCAGGAAGTGGAATAGTCTAGCAAATGAGGTAGTGGAGCCAAGAACGATACATAGCTTTAAGACGAGGTATGATAAAGCTCTTGGATCAGGGAGACAGAGGACCTAGTAGCATTCAGTGAAGAGGCGGGGCCAGGAGTTGAGTATCGACCCCTGAAACCACAATTAGGTGAGTACGATTACGTGAGCAAACACACAGGCGCCAGAAACTGTGAATTAACCCCTGCAATCATGTATAGGTAAGTACACGGGTGCGTGCATTTTAATACTGGGTGGAGATGCTTGAGTAGGGAAAAATGGTGGCTTACAAAGGGAGTGTGAGAGCAGGGTTGGGGTTTATTAAGGGGGTTGGGAAAGAGAAGTTGGAGTAGAGGGGGTAAGTAAGAGGGATTGATGTAGAGAGGGATTGAAGGAGAGGGGTTGAGAGAGAGGGGGTGAGGGGGAGGTGTAATGGAGAGGGGTTGGGCAAGGCGTCAGAGAGAGGAGGGTGAAGGAGAGAGGGGAAACTTGAGACGTCGAGATCTTCTTGTACCATCAACAAGTGAGGAAGTGAGACGCCAAGGACAGGTGACTGGGTGAAGAGACAGCCAAGGTCAGGTGACAGGGTGAGGAGACAGTCAAGGTCAGGTGAATGGGTGAGGAGACAGTCAAGGTGAGGTGACTGAGAGAGGAGACAGACAAGGTCAGGTGACTGAGTGAGGAGACAGTCAAGGTCAGGTGACTGGGTGAGGAGACAGACAAGGTTAGATGACTGGGTGAGGAGACAGACAAGGTTAGGTGACTGAGTGAGGAGACAGACACAGTCAGGTGACTGGGTGAGGAGACAGACACAGTCAGGTGACTGGGTGAGGAGACAGACAAGGTCAGGTGACTGGATAAGGAGACAGTCAAGGTCATGTGACTGGGTGAGGAGACAGTCAAGGTCAGGTGACTGAGTGAGGAGACAGACAAGGTAAGGTGACTGGGTGAGGAGACAGACAAGGTTAGGTGACTGGGTGAGGAGACAGTCAAGGTCAGGTGACTGGGTGAGGAGACAATCAAGGTTAGGTGACTGGGTGAGGAGACAGACAAGGTTAGGTGACTGGGTGAGGAGACAGACAAGGTTAGATGACTGAGTGAGAAGACAGACACAGTCAGGTGACTGGGTGAGGAGACAGACACAGTCAGGTGACTGGGTGAGGAGACAGACAAGGTCAGGTGACTGGATGAGGAGACAGACAAGGTCAGGTGACTGGGTGAGGAAACAGTCAAGGTCAGGTGACTGGGTGAGGAGACAGCCAAGGTCAGGTGAATGGGTAAGAAGACAGACACAGTCAGGTGACTCGGTGAGGAGACAGACACAGTCTGGTGACTGGGTGAGGAGACAGTCAAGGTCAGGTGACTGGGTGAGGAGACAGTCAAGGTCAGGTGACTGGGTGAGGAGACAGTCAAGGTCAGGTGACTGGGTGAGAAGACAGTCAAGGTCAGGTGAGTGGATGAGGAGACAGTTAAGGTCAGGTGACTGGGTGAGGAAACAGAGGAGGTCAGGTGACTGGGTGAGGAGACAGTCAAGGTCAGGTGACTGGGTGAGGAGACAGTCAAGGTCAGGTGACTGGGTAAGGAGACAGTCAAGGCCAGGAGAATGGGTGAGGAGACAGTGAAGGTCAGGTGACTGAGTGAGGAGACAGACAAGGTTAGGTGACAGAGTGAGGAGACAGACAAGGTTAGGTGACTGAGCGAGGAGACAGACAAGGTTAGGTGACTGGGTGAGGAGACAATCAAGGTCAGGTGACTGGGTGAGGAGACAGTCAAGGTCAGGTGACTGGGTAAGGAGACAGACACAGTCAGGTGACTCGGAGAGGAGACAGACATAGTCTGGTGACTGGGTGAGGAGACAGTCAAGGTCAGGTGACTGGTTGAGGAGACAGTCAAGGTCAGGTGACTGGGTGAGGAGACAGTCAAGGTCAGGTGACTGGGTGAGAAGACAGTCAAGGTCAGGTGACTGGGTGAGGAAACAGAAGAGGTCAGGTGACTGGGTGAGGAGACAGTCAAGGTCAGGTGACTGGGTGAGGAGACAGTCAATGTCAGGTGACTGGGTAAGGAGACAGTCAAGGCCAGGTCACTGGGTGAGGAGACAGACAAGGTTAGGTGACTGAGTGAGGAGACGGACAAGGTTAGGTGACTGAGTGAGGAGACAGACAAGGTTAGGTGACTGGGTGAGGAGACAATCAAGGTCAGGTGACTGGGTGAGGAAATAAAGAAGGTCAGGTGACTGGGTGAGGAAACAGAGAAGGTCAGGTGACTGTGTGAGAAAACAGAGAAGGTCAGGTGACTGGGTGAGGAAACAGAGAAGGTCATGTGACTGGGTGAGGAAACACAGAAAGTCAGGTGACTGGGTGAGGAAATAGACAAGGTCAGGTGACTGGGTGAGGAGACAGTCAAGGTCAGGTGACTGGGTGAGGAGACAGTCAAGGTCAGGTGATTGGGTGATGAAACAGACAAGGTCAGGTGACTGGGTGAGGAGACAGTCAAGGTCAGGTGACTGGGTGAGAAAACAGACAAGGTCAGGTGACTGGGTGAGGAGACAGTTAAGGTCAGGTGACTGGGTGAGGAGACAGTCAAGGACAGGTGACTGGGTGAGGAAACGGACAAGGTCAGGTAACTGGGTGAGGAGACAGTCAAGGTCAGGTGACTGGGTGAGGAAACAGACAAGGTCAGGTGACTGGGTGAGGAGACAGTCAAGGTCAGGTGACTGGGTGAGGAGACAGTCAAGGTCAGGTGACTGGGTGAGGAAACAGACAAGGTCAGGTGACTGGGTGAGGAGACAGTCAAGGTCAGGTGACTGGGTGAGGAAACAGACAAGGTCAGGTGACTGGGTGAGGAAACAGACAAGGTCAGGTGAATGGATGAGGAGACTGTCAAGGTCAGGTGACTGGGTGAGGAAACAGACAAGGTCAGGTGACTGGGTGAGGAGACAGTCAAGTTCAGGTGACTGGGTGAGGAGACAGTCAAGGTCAGGTGACTGGGAGAGGAAACAGACAAGGTCAGGTGACTGGGTGAGGAGACAGTCAAGGTCAGGTGACGAGGTGAGGAAACAGACAAGGTTAGGTGACTGGGTGAGGAAACAGACAAGGTCAGGTGACTGGGTGAGGAGACAGTCAAGGTCAGGTGACTGGGTGAGGAGACAGTCAAGGTCAGGTGACTGGGTGAGCAGACAGTCAAGGTCAGGTGACTGGGTGAGGAGACAGTCAAGGTCAGGTGACTAGGTGAGGAAACAGACAAGGTCAGGTGACTGGGTGAGGAAACAGACAAGTTCAGGTGACTGGGTGAGGAAACAGACAAGGTCAGGTGACTGGGTGAGGAAACAGACAAGGTCAGGTGACTGGGTGAGGAAACAGACAAGGTCAGGTGACTGGGTGAGGAGACAGTCAAGGTCAGGTGACTGGGTGAGGAAACAGACAAGGTCAGGTGACTGGGTGAGGAGACAGTCAAGGTCAGGTGACTGGGTGAGAAGACAGTCAAGGTCAGGTGACTGGGTGAGGAAACAGACAAGGTCAGGTGACTGCTTGAGGAGACAGTCTAGGTCAGGTGACTGGGTGAGGAGACAGTCAAGGTCACGTGACTGGGTGAGGAGACAGTCAAGGTCAGGTGACTAGGTGAGGAAACAGACAAGGTCAGGTGACTGGGTGAGGAGACAGTCAAGATCAGGTGACTGGGTGAGGAGACAGTCAAGGTCAGGTGACTGGGTGAGGAGACAGTCAAGGTCAGGTGACTGGGTGAGGAGACAGTCAAGGTCAGGTGACTAGGCGAGGAAACAGACAAGGTCAGGTGACTGGGTGAGGAAACAGACAAGGTCAGGTGACTGGGTGAGGAAACAGACAAGGTCAGGTGACTGGGTGAGGAAACAGACAAGGTCAGGTGATTGTTTGAGGAAACATACAAGGTCAGGTGACTGGGTGAGGAAAGAGACAAGGTCAGGTGACTGGGTGAGGAGACAGACAAGGTCAGGTGACTGGTTGAGGAAACAGACAAGGTCAGGTGACTGGGTGAGGAGACACACAAGGTCATTTGACTGTGTTAGGAGACAGACAAGGTCAGGTGACTGGGTGAGGAAACAGAGAAGGTCAGGTGACTGGGTGAGGAAACAGAGAAGGTCAGGTGACTGGGTGAGGAAACAGAGAAGGACAGGTGACTGGGTGAAAAAACAGAGAAGGTCAGGTGACTGGATGAGGAAACAGAGAAGGTCAGGTGACTGGGTGAGGAAACAGAGAAGGTCAGGTGACTGGGTGAGGAAACAGACAAGGTCAGGTGACTGGGTGAGGAGACAGTCAAGGTCAGGTGACTGGGTGAGGAGACAGTCAACGTTAGGTGACTGGGTGAGGAGACAGTCAAGGTCAGGTGACTGGGTGAGGAGACAGTCAAGGTCAGGTGACTAGGTGAGGAAACAGACAAGGTCAGGTGACTGGGTGAGGAAACAGACAAGGTCAGTGACTGGGTGAGGAAACAAACAAGGTCAGATGACTGGGTGAGCAAACAGACAAGGTCAGGTGACTGGATGAGGAAACAAACAAGGTCAGGTGACTGGGTGAGGAAACAGAGAAGGTCAGGTGACTGGGTGAGGAGACAGTCAAGGTCAGGTGACTGGGTGAGGAAACAGACAAGATCAGGTGACTGGGTGAGGAGACAGTCAAGGTCAGGTGACAGGGTGAGGAGACAGTCAAGGTCAGGTGACTGGGTGAGGAAACAGACAAGGTCAGGTGACTGGGTGAGGAGACAGTGTAGGTCAGGTGACTGGGTGAGGAGACAGTCAAGGTCAGGTGACTGGGTGAGGAGACAGTCAAGGTCAGGTTACTGGGTGAGGAAACAGACAAGGTCAGGTGACTGGGTGAGGAGACAGACAAGATCAGGTGACTGCGTGACGAGACAGTCAAGGTCAGGTGACTGGGTGAGGAGACAGTCAAGGTCAGGTGACTGGGTGAGGAGACAGTCAAGGTCAGGTGACTAGGTGAGGAAACAGACAAAGTCAGGTGACTGGGTGAGGAAACAGACAAGGTCAGGTGACTGGGTGAGGAGACAGTCAAGGTCAGGTGACTGGGTGAGGAGACAGTCAAGGTCAGGTGACTGGGTGAGGAAACAGACAAGGTTAGGTGACTGGGTGAGGAGACAGTCAAGGTCAGGTGGCTGGGTGAGGAAACAGACAAGGTCAGGTGACTGGGTGAGGAAATAAAGAAGGTCAGGTGACTGGGTGAGGAAACAGAGAAGGTCAGGTGACTGTGTGAGAAAACAGAGAAGGTCAGGTGACTGGGTGAGGAAACAGAGAAGGTCATGTGACTGGGTGAGGAAACACAGAAAGTCAGGTGACTGGGTGAGGAAATAGACAAGGTCAGGTGACAGGGTGAGGAGACAGTCAAGGTCAGGTGACTGGGTGAGGAGACAGTCAAGGTCAGGTGATTGGGTGATGAAACAGACAAGGTTAGGTGACTGAGTGAGGAGACGGACAAGGTTAGGTGACTGAGTGAGGAGACAGACAAGGTTAGGTGACTGGGTGAGGAGACAATCAAGGTCAGGTGACTGGGTGAGGAAATAAAGAAGGTCAGGTGACTGGGTGAGGAAACAGAGAAGGTCAGGTGACTGTGTGAGAAAACAGAGAAGGTCAGGTGACTGGGTGAGGAAACAGAGAAGGTCATGTGACTGGGTGAGGAAACACAGAAAGTCAGGTGACTGGGTGAGGAAATAGACAAGGTCAGGTGACTGGGTGAGGAGACAGTCAAGGTCAGGTGACTGGGTGAGGAGACAGTCAAGGTCAGGTGATTGGGTGATGAAACAGACAAGGTCAGGTGACTGGGTGAGGAGACAGTCAAGGTCAGGTGACTGGGTGAGAAAACAGACAAGGTCAGGTGACTGGGTGAGGAGACAGTTAAGGTCAGGTGACTGGGTGAGGAGACAGTCAAGGACAGGTGACTGGGTGAGGAAACGGACAAGGTCAGGTAACTGGGTGAGGAGACAGTCAAGGTCAGGTGACTGGGTGAGGAAACAGACAAGGTCAGGTGACTGGGTGAGGATACAGTCAAGGTCAGGTGACTGGGTGAGGAGACAGTCAAGGTCAGGTGACTGGGTGAGGAAACAGACAAGGTCAGGTGACTGGGTGAGGAGACAGTCAAGGTCAGGTGACTGGGTGAGGAAACAGACAAGGTCAGGTGACTGGGTGAGGAAACAGACAAGGTCAGGTGAATGGATGAGGAGACTGTCAAGGTCAGGTGACTGGGTGAGGAAACAGACAAGGTCAGGTGACTGGGTGAGGAGACAGTCAAGGTCAGGTGACTGGGTGAGGAGACAGTCAAGGTCAGGTGACTGGGAGAGGAAACAGACAAGGTCAGGTGACTGGGTGAGGAGACAGTCAAGGTCAGGTGACGAGGTGAGGAAACAGACAAGGTCAGGTGACTGGGTGAGGAAACAGACAAGGTCAGGTGACTGGGTGAGGAGACAGTCAAGGTCAGGTGACTGGGTGAGGAGACAGTCAAGGTCAGGTGACTGGGTGAGCAGACAGTCAAGGTCAGGTGACTGGGTGAGGAGACAGTCAAGGTCAGGTGACTAGGTGAGGAAACAGACAAGGTCAGGTGACTGGGTGAGGAAACAGACAAGGTCAGGTGACTGGGTGAGGAAACAGACAAGGTCAGGTGACTGGGTGAGGAAACAGACAAGGTCAGGTGACTGGGTGAGGAAACAGACAAGGTCAGGTGACTGGGTGAGGAGACAGTCAAGGTCAGGTGACTGGGTGAGGAAACAGACAAGGTCAGGTGACTGGGTGAGGAGACAGTCAAGGTCAGGTGACTGGGTGAGAAGACAGTCAAGGTCAGGTGACTGGGTGAGGAAACAGACAAGGTCAGGTGACTGCTTGAGGAGACAGTCTAGGTCAGGTGACTGGGTGAGGAGACAGTCAAGGTCACGTGACTGGGTGAGGAGACAGTCAAGGTCAGGTGACTAGGTGAGGAAACAGACAAGGTCAGGTGACTGGGTGAGGAGACAGTCAAGATCAGGTGACTGGGTGAGGAGACAGTCAAGGTCAGGTGACTGGGTGAGGAGACAGTCAAGGTCAGGTGACTGGGTGAGGAGACAGTCAAGGTCAGGTGACTAGGCAAGGAAACAGACAAGGTCAGGTGACTGGGTGAGGAAACAGACAAGGTCAGGTGACTGGGTGAGGAAACAGACAAGGTCAGGTGACTGGGTGAGGAAACAGACAAGGTCAGGTGATTGTTTGAGGAAACATACAAGGTCAGGTGACTGGGTGAGGAAAGAGACAAGGTCAGGTGACTGGGTGAGGAGACAGACAAGGTCAGGTGACTGGGTGAGGAAACAGACAAGGTCAGGTGACTGGGTGAGGAGACACACAAGGTCATTTGACTGTGTGAGGAGACAGACAAGGTCAGGTGACTGGGTGAGGAAACAGAGAAGGTCAGGTGACTGGGTGAGGAAACAGAGAAGGTCAGGTGACTGGGTGAGGAAACAGAGAAGGACAGGTGACTGGGTGAAAAAACAGAGAAGGTCAGGTGACTGGATGAGGAAACAGAGAAGGTCAGGTGACTGGGTGAGGAAACAGAGAAGGTCAGGTGACTGGGTGAGGAAACAGACAAGGTCAGGTGACTGGGTGAGGAGACAGTCAAGGTCAGGTGACTGGGTGAGGAGACAGTCAACGTTAGGTGACTGGGTGAGGAGACAGTCAAGGTCAGGTGACTGGGTGAGGAGACAGTCAAGGTCAGGTGACTAGGTGAGGAAACAGACAAGGTCAGGTGACTGGGTGAGGAAACAGACAAGGTCAGTGACTGGGTGAGGAAACAAACAAGGTCAGATGACTGGGTGAGCAAACAGACAAGGTCAGGTGACTGGATGAGGAAACAAACAAGGTCAGGTGACTGGGTGAGGAAACAGAGAAGGTCAGGTGACTGGGTGAGGAGACAGTCAAGGTCAGGTGACTGGGTGAGGAAACAGACAAGATCAGGTGACTGGGTGAGGAGACAGTCAAGGTCAGGTGACAGGGTGAGGAGACAGTCAAGGTCAGGTGACTGGGTGAGGAAACAGACAAGGTCAGGTGACTGGGTGAGGAGACAGTGTAGGTCAGGTGACTGGGTGAGGAGACAGTCAAGGTCAGGTGACTGGGTGAGGAGACAGTCAAGGTCAGGTTACTGGGTGAGGAAACAGACAAGGTCAGGTGACTGGGTGAGGAGACAGACAAGATCAGGTGACTGGGTGACGAGACAGTCAAGGTCAGGTGACTGGGTGAGGAGACAGTCAAGGTCAGGTGACTGGGTGAGGAGACAGTCAAGGTCAGGTGACTAGGTGAGGAAACAGACAAAGTCAGGTGACTGGGTGAGGAAACAGACAAGGTCATGTGACTGGGTGAGGAGACAGTCAAGGTCAGGTGACTGGGTGAGGAGACAGTCAAGGTGAGGTGACTGGGTGAGGAAACAGACAAGGTTAGGTGACTGGGTGAGGAGACAGTCAAGGTCAGGTGGCTGGGTGAGGAAACAGACAAGGTCAGGTGACTGGGTGAGGAAACAGACAAGGTCAGGTGACTGGGTGAGGAGACAGTCAAGGTCAGGTGACTAGGTGAGGAAACAGACAAGGTCAGGTGACTGGGTGAGGAAACAGACAAGGTCAGGTGACTGGGTGAGGAGACAGTCAAGGTCAGGTGACTGGGTGAGGAGACAGTCAAGGTCAGGTGACTGGGTGAGCACACAGTCAAGGTCAGGTGACTGGGTGAGGAGACAGTCAAGGTCAGGTGACTAGGTGAGGAAACAGACAAGGTCAGGTGACTGGGTGAGGAAACAGACAAGGTCAGGTGACTGGGTGAGGAAACAGACAAGGTCAGGTGACTGGGTGAGCAGACAGTCAAGGTCAGGTGACTGGGTGAGGAGACAGTTAAGGTCAGGTGACTAGGTGAGGAAACAGACGAGGTCAGGTGACTGGGTGAGGAAACAGACAAGGTCAGGTGACTGGGTGAGGAAACAGACAAGGTCAGGTGACTGGGTGAGGAAACAGACAAGGTCAGGTGACTGGGTGAGGAAACAGACAAGGTCAGGTGACTGGGTGAGGAGACAGTCAAGGTCAGGTGACTGGGTGAGGAAACAGACAAGGTCAGGTGACTGGGTGAGGAGACAGTCAAGGTCAGGTGACTGGGTGAGGAGACAGTCAAGGTCAGGTGACTGGGTGAGGAAACAGACAAGGTCAGGTGACTGGTTGAGGAGACAGTCTAGGTCAGGTGACTGGGTGAGGAGACAGTCAAGGTCAGGTGACTGGGTGAGGAGACAGTCAAGGTCAGGTGACTGGGTGAGGAAACAGACAAGGTCAGGTGACTGGGTGAGGAGACAGTCAAGATCAGGTGACTGGGTGAGGAGACAGTCAAGGTCAGGTGACTGGGTGAGGAGACAGTCAAGGTCAGGTGACTAGGTGAGGAAACAGACAAGGTCAGGTGACTGGGTGAGGAAACAGACAAGGTCAGGTGACTGGGTGAGGAAACAGACAAGGTCAGGTGACTGGGTGAGGAAACAGACAAGGTCAGGTGACTGTTTGAGGAAACAGACAAGGTCAGGTGACTGGGTGAGGAAAGAGACAAGGTCAGGTGATTGGGTGAGGAGACAGACAAGGTCAGGTGACTGGGTGAGGAAACAGACAAGGTCAGGTGACTGGGTGAAGAGACACACAAGGTCAATTGACTGTGTGAGGAGACAGGCAAGGTCAGGTGACTGGGTGAGGAAACAGAGAAGGTAAGGTGACTGGGTGAGGAAACAGAGAAGGTCAGGTGACTGTATAACGGGGTTATTGGTAGGCTGTAAGCGGGGTGAATGATACGTTCTTCGGAGGCTTCTTAGTTTATTGAAAACTAGTGGTGGGTTACACAGGCTTGTGTGTTTGTGCCCATGGCCCGGGCAGGGCCATGCCCACGAGAGAGAGCTTGGAGTACTTGTGTCTTGATGCCAGGCCGCTGTGTGAGTGAGAGCGAGGCAAGTCTGGGCATACTGAAGTGGCGAGGCCTATAGATGGCAGCACTTGAGTGGCGCGAAATATGAACTAAGCTGGCAGACAGCATGGGCTGTCTGTGCAGACAGTACAGGCTGTCTACATACGCTCGGCCACCTACCGCGCGTCGTCCCGACGCGACAATACTGGTAGTAAAAGAAACTCGGTCTCTCTCTCGTAGGAACAGGGCACAGAACACAAAATAAAAAACATTATATATACATATGAACATGGAAAAAAAAAACTTCCTACAGGGAGGGAAGAAAAAAACATGTGGGGTGTGCTAAACATCGTGGTCATAGGCAGTGAGCGTCGAAGGGCATCACTGCACGCCTTCCTGCTTCTGGACAGATACTGCAACACGGGAGACATCGCTGCGGCTGAGCTGTGACGTAACAGGGTACGGTCTCCTCTGGAACGGTGAAGCAGACATCGTAGGAGTCGCTGCAGGTTTTCACTCAACCTGGGGCACGACATGCTGGTGCCCTCGAGTGAGGCGTCGACAAAACTCGGCAACTGGGCAGGACTTCTGGCAAGCGACTCAGGAGGACACTTCTCGACTGGTACTGTCGCTGGGCTGTCACTGCCGGCGAGCGTGGAGCGAGTCGTGGCAGAGACGACTGGGCGAAACATCTGGGAGTCGTAACATCATACACCAGACTGCAGTGAGAGAGCTAGCAGTCAAAGTGACATCTTCTTTGTGCAGGCTGCTCACTGAAGCTTGTGACACGAGGCTGACACAGCGCCTGCCGACAGGCCTGGCTGCGGCTTGACGAGTATCATCTCTCGACAGTTGGAGTTATAGCAGAGGTTAGTCTAAGCGTCCCCAGACTTGTTTCTCTACATATAACTGCACTCTGACGGTCTGGAGGTGAAGTGAAACAAATCTCGATGGGAATCGTAGCAGGTACGATTCTACAGAACATCACGAGCGACGAGCATAAAAGCTTTCTGTACAAGGGGGCTCATACGCTCAGGGCTGAGTAATCAGCTGTCAAACACTGGTCAGGCGGGTGACTTAACACAGTGGTGCTACTCCGGGTCTGACCACAGACCTCACTGGACACACGGAAAACTTACAAACACACCGCTGTACATACGGTACAACATGGCTTAACTAGCAAATGATGCTTTTCTGCGCATAAAACTGACACTAAGACATACTAAAATGTGAGAACACTGACTGCAAGGAATTAATTAACACACGACATATATCTTCTCTCAATCTTCTCGACAATATTGAAATAATTACTAGAACACTCGATGTGACATCATGTGATGTCAGGCGTGATGTCGCGAGGTGACGTCAGCAGCACTGTGACGTCAGCAGACATCTCGAGGTGACGTCAGGCAGACATCGTGAGGTGACGTCAGCAGACATCGTGAGGTGACGTCAGCAGACATCGTGAGGTGACGTCAGCAGACATCTCGAGGTGACGTCAGCAGACATCTCGAGGTGACGTCAGGCAGACATCGTGAGGTGACGTCAACAGACATCGTGACGTCATGAAGTCGGGCAGCATCGTGGGTGGCGTCGATGTGATGCGGGCAGCAGACCACAGCATGTGCCCTTGGGACATCTGGTAACTCACGTGGCTTTGTAGGTCTACGTGACATCGCCCACACCCACGTGACGTCGTGATCCACGTAGCTTCGAGTGGCCTCGGGCACTCGGATACACAGCACTGGCAATGAATTCATACGAAAAACAGCAGAAAACACAGCAGAGGGAGTGGGCAGTGGTGAGTGTATGGTAGTGTGGTGGCGAGGAGCGTGCGTGAGTGTATGGCAGGGCGGGCATCTGGCCATTCCTCCTCCTCCTCCACCCACAAACACGTGGAGAAGCTCACACTGGACGCAGAAATCACCACAAAACTCACCTCTGGCTTGCTGAAACAGCTGTGCTGAGCTGAACAACAACAGCAACATACAAGTGACGCTGAACACGTGGGGTCACTGGGACGCCACTTACAATTCTCGGAGAATTTCGGCAAATTTCGGCTGGATCCTGCTAGTACCTGTGTCTGGATGCTCAAACGTGCAGACACGACATCAGGATAACTCGTTGAGAGACGGATGCTTCTTGTGTAGGGTGATGAAGTGAAGATGACTTCATACCTCTTCCTCCTTCGCGGGGCAAACACAACTGCTGCAGAGCACCGCTGCCACCATTTATAACGGTGTTTATTTGGTACTGCGGTAGAGCGGTGTTAATGATATACTTCTTCGGAGGCTTCTTACTTTATTGATAACTAGTGGTGGGTTACACAGGCTTGTGTGTTTGTGCCCATGGCCCGGGCAGGGCCATGCCCACGAGAGAGAGCTGGGAGTACTTGTGTCTTGATGCCAGGCCGCTGTGTGAGTGAGAGCGAGGCAAGTCTGGGCATACTGAAGTGGCAAGGCCTATAGATGGCAGCACTTGAGTGGCGCGAAATATGAACTAAGCTGGCAGACAGCATGAACTGTCTGTGCAGACAGTACAGGCTGTCTACAACTGGGTGAGGAAACAGAGAAGGTCAGGTGACTGGGTGAGGAAACAGAGAAGGTCAGGTGACTGGGTGAGGAAACAGAGAAGGACAGGTGACTGGGTGAGAAAACAGAGAAGGTCAGGTGACTGGGTGAGGAAACAGAGAAGGTCAGGTGACTGGGTGAGGAAACAGAGAAGGTCAGGTGACTGGGTGAGGAAACAGAGAAGGTCAGGTGACTGGGTAAGGAAACAGAGAAGATCAGGTGACTGGGTGAGGAAACAGAGAAGGTCAGGTGACTGGGTGAGGAAACAGACAAGGTCAGGTGACTGGGTGATGAGACATTCAAGGTCAGGTGACTGGGTGAGGAGACAGTCAACGTTATGTGACTGGGTGAGGAGACAGTCAAGGTCAGGTGACTGGGTGAGGAGACAGTCAAGGTCAGGTGACTAGGTGAGGAAACAGACAAGGTCAGGTGACTGGGTGAGGAAACAGACAAGGTCAGTGACTGGGTGAGGAAACAGACAAGGTCAGATGACTGGGTGAGCAAACAGACAAGGTCAGGTGACTGGGTGAGGAAACAGACAAGGTCAGGTGACTGGGTGAGGAAACAGAGAAGGTCAGGTGACTGGGTGAGGAGACAGTCAAGGTCAGGTGACTAGGTGAGGAAACAGACAAGGTCAGGTGACTGGGTGAGGAGACAGTCAAGGTCAGGTGACTGGGTGAGGAGACAGTCAAGGTCAGGTGACTGGGTGAGGAAACAGACAAGGTCAGGTGACTGGGTGAGGAGACAGTCTAGGTCAGGTGACTGGGTGAGGAGACAGTCAAGGTCAGCTGACTGGGTGAGGAGACAGTCAAGGTCAGGTTACTGGGTGAGGAAACAGACAAGGTCAGGTGACTGGGTGAGGAGACAGTCAAGATCAGGTGACTGGGTGAGGAGACAGTCAAGGTCAGGTGACTGGGTGAGGAGACAGTCAAGGTCAGGTGACTGGGTGAGGAGACAGTCAAGGTCAGGTGGCTGGGTGAGGAAACAGACAAGGTCAGGTGACTGGGTGAGGAAAGAGACAAGGTCAGGTGACTGGGTGAGGAAACAGACAAGGTCAGGTGACTGGGTGAGGAAACAGACAAGGTCAGGTGACTGGGTGAGGAGACAGACAAGGTCATGTGACTGGGTGAGGAAACACACAAGGTCAGGTGAC